>NC_056739.1:879101379-879171713 GCF_019279795.1 Protopterus annectens | reverse complement strand
CCACAGAATCTATACAAGAATTACAAGAAAAAAATCCATTTCATCATCCTCACTAATAGACACATTTACTTCCTCATTAGCTTGGTCACACTCAGTACTAGACTCATAATAATTAACTAAATGCAGTTTTCTCACCAACTTAAACAATTCAGCTTTCAAAAACTGAATTCTAGGCAAAGCAGTGGGGATGAATTTAAGCCCGTATAATAAAACTGACTTTTCTGGTTCATAGGTTAGGACTAAGCTAACTGCCCTTGCGAGCCATTCTAAGCCTAGCCAATTATCCCTTGTGAGACTCAAACCCTGCACCTTGTGTTTGTAAGGCAAACATCTTAACTATTAGGCCACCTTCCCATCCCTGCAATGTATCACTTAAATCAACCCCAGACAAATTCACAACTGAATTGTACATTTCACATCTTCCTGTCCATTTAATAACAGTACCAATATGTTCAACATTAATATTTAGTCCTCTTACTTTGTTGTTTAAACTGTTGTGCATCTCTGTTCCCATCAAAACGGCATTTAAATCCATACTGCTGCTTCCCTTGCTGTTTTCCTTGACCACGAAAAGTATTGTTCAGGAAGCTTGGTTGTCTTAGAGCTGGCAAAGGAGTATATTCATTATTTTCAGCATCTGAACCAGCCGAAGTGTTAGCCCCATCCGTAGAGGCAAAAGAAACATTATGCCGTCTCCTGGCTTTACCGGAAGTGTTCTTATAACCTCTGGTTACATTCTGATTGGCAAATTTTTTAAAAGCCATCCCTGAGTCATAATTACAAATATCTTGTTGTAACTTGTTGATTTTTCTGTTTTATAATGTCATTAGAACTTTCTTCCAGCTTAACATTTAAAGAACAAAGCGAATGTTCAAACCTAGAAGCACCAAGTTGCCCAGATAATACATCACACGCAGCTACAATGTCCTCTTTTACTTTACGTTGCTTTAAAATGTCACATTCTACTAAAATCAGTAGCCATTCCCTCACATACCTATGTGAAGTGGCAATCCATCTCTTTTCAAAATTTGACTCCACTGGGTCAGAGATGTCCTATGCAGTTGTAGGATTTTTAACAAAGTGCAGCCCACGAGGGGTAATGTCTATATCTAGATATCTCTGCAAACCCAGTATATTGTAGTGCAAGGCATTCTCTTTAAAAAGCAGCTATTCCAATGATTTTAAATAGGTACGGTCTACCGTAGAAAGATGTATAGAGTCTGCCTTACCCATTTCATTAAAGGGATTAGAAGGTCTCTTCGATCTCTCTTCTTCCAAAAGATGTTCCCAAGCCTTAATAGGGACACTGTTTGAAGTAGAAGCTGTAGCCTCCATAGAACAGTTACCTGTGGACAAACCAAGCTGCCGAAACTGAGCAGAAGAGGATAAATCTTCATGAAAAATGCTTGGTAGTTGCTGTAAAAATTCACTGGCCATCGCACATCGAAAACCACCAAACAATGAAAAAGCAGTAAGTATAATACTACTTAACGAGTGAAGAATCACACCATGAATCCTATATTTAGCAAATTTAATAAAAACTCTGGCACCTCAACATAAACCAGCCTTCAAGGAGTAACAAAATAGTCACCACATAACACTGTTTATATATATATATATATATATATATATATATATATATATACACACACACACAAACAATTGCACTTAATTATATAATTACACAATTATTTAAAAAGAACTTTTAAAGAAAAATCCTCCAGTTACACTCATTATTTAAACCTCCTGGAGACAATGTATTGAACTTTAAAATATTCAGGGTTTCTTTATACAATTTCTTTTTTGCATTCCCTTCATCTTTATCTATAATTTGTTCCAAAATACAAGCGGTTAATAAGGAGGAATCATTGTTATGACAGAGATTAAAATGCAAGGCTACAGGGCTTATAACATTTATATTTTTTATCCCGAACACGTTCCTGGAGTAGCAACTTAAAAACTCTTTTTGTTTCCCCTATATAAAATAAGTTGCAGGGGCATGACAGTACATACATTACTGATTTAGTAATACACGAATGCACAGATGTTGAACAAAATCTGATACCATTATTTTTTTCAAAAGATTTAACTATGTCAGGACAAACTGAACACCTTCCACAAGGGAAGGTGCCACATAAAGCAGGATGTACATTTATCACCAGGTTGTATAGACATATTATGTAATATTAATAACGCAGGTATTTAAAATTTCCTTCTCCAGGATATTTTCATCATTACATAATCTGCTCACCCTTAATAACTCATTGTAAGTTAGAGCTTCCATAGTATGTAAGGGGTGACAACTCTTACTATCTAGAATATTAGTCATCAGTCAGTACATTTTCTGTATATACTGGTTACTATAGTGTCATCCCTAATTTCTAACCTTACATCCAAATAGTTAACTGATTTGCCCATCTGCAAACCGTCCAATTCTACCTGAAAACGATTGGTATTTAAACTATTAATAAATAGGGGAGATATATATATCAGCACCACCCTTACACAGAAAAATCAGGGTACTGCTCTAGGTTATGCTTAGAAAATATCTCACTTCGTTCTACTGGCAAAATTAAGATGGCATATGCCTTTTTGAAAGCAGGAGGAGTGGCAACTGGATGCAACTAGGTTGCAAAAACAGCATTCTTCAGTCCAGGCTGTAAGGGAGTATTCCTCTTCCTTCCCCAAACAATTATTCAAGAATTTCTAAGGGGAAAGTAAACAGTCCACAGGCCAGTCTACAGAGAACTTCATGAACCTATGTTTTTCTCCAAAGGGGGGGGGGTCTTTGATGGTATTGTACAGAGACAGGGCTTAGTTTCCTTACTTTATTACAGCCAAGTGATATCTCCAGGCATTTTTGCAGTTACCTCCTGCTGATGCTTCTAGGTGTTAAGTATCACTTATTCATATTTGCATTAATAATTCCAAGATCATGTTACACACAAGGTATTAAAAGACCATCTTAAAACTAACGTGGCAGACACAACTGCATTGATATTTGACCTCTGTGTAGAGCACCTAGACCTTCTATATTATTTGGATACTATTTATTAGTATTGTACTAATTTTCAAATTTATCTACATATCTCAGAAATCAACTGAGACAGAACTGCTTAGTGTCATATAAAAAGCTCACAGATGTATAAAGAAAATGCAGTCTGCAGTACGTGTGTAATTTTCACAGTCACAGGGATATCATAAGCTGTTTATTCAACATTAGAAAAAAAGAAGTTATGTCCTTACCATAACGTTCCATGTGGAGTGTTCATCTCGCCTTGGTTATTACACATGGGGTTCGGAGCCGATCCTCGGCTCCGTGCCGGCCGACTGCAAGCTCTGCATCGAGAAGAAGCTCGAGGACATCCAATACCCACAATCCCCCTCTGCCTTTACCTCAGATCTAGTTTGCAAGCAAACCAGACATACAGCACGCACACCTGCCAACTATATACATAAAAGAACATATATACCAACATACCAAGAGTATGACAGTAACAGCAATACTGCAACAGCAGAAGGAGAATACTCCAGACCAGGCACCAAATCGAACGTTCTTCCTAAGGGTGGGAAGGGTGGGAGTGTAATAGCGAGATGAACACTCCACATGGAACGTTATGGTAAGGACATAACTTCTTTATGTGAGAGTGTTCAATCTCGCCTTTGTTCTTACACATGGGTAGCGTCCTAGCTCCATGATCCTGAGGAACTCAAAGGAGAACGTTCTTGAGCACAGTGGAACCAAAGGTTGCCCTATCCCTAGAAACCCTGTCCACTTTGTAATGAGAAATAAATGTATGTGGTTTAGCCCAAGTAGCAGCCGCAAATGATGTCTAAAGGTAAACGAGCTGCATGAGCCAAAGATGTAGAAATTGATCTGGTAGAATGTCCTTTGGGTTTTGCTGATAATGTTTGATCAGAATTCTCATAAACATAAATGATACAATCAGTTAGCCACTTTGAAAGAGTTCGTTTCGTAACTGCAAGACCCTTTCTGCTGTCAGCAAAAGCTATAAACAGCTGATCAGATTTCCTGTGATCTTTTGTTCTATCCAAATAAAATCTGAGTTGTCTATGGACGTCCAGTTTGTGCAGCATATACTCTAATTTATTAGAGTGGTCTTTAAAGAAGGTGGGTAATTCAATGGACTGGTTAATATTACTAGTAGAACAAACTTTGGGAAGAAAGGATGGATTAGTGCGTAGGGATACTCTGTCAGAATGAAAAATTAAATAGGGATGTTTGACTGAAAGGGCCTGTAGCTCAGACACCGTCTAGCCGATGTAATAGCCACCAGAAATAATGTTTTCCATGACAAAAATTTCAAAGTGCAACTTGAAGCTGGTTCAAAGGGTGGTAACATTAATTTAGAGAGCAATAAATTTAAATTCCATGGTGATGTTGGACTTCTGACTGGTGGTCTGATATGAAAAGAACCTTTTAAAAGGCTTTACAGAGCCTGTGAGCCATAATAGGTGCACCACTTTCTTCTATATGATAGCTAGAAATGGCAGCCAACTGTACTCTTAAGGTAGCGGAGAAGCTCCTTCCTGAAATAATTCGTTAGAAATTCTAAGACCTTATTCAACGGAGCTGTAACAGGGTCCAACTGATGTGACTCACCCAGATGACAAAACGTTTCCATTTACTAGTATAAGTCTTTACAGTGGAAACTTTATGAGAAGCTACCAAAATATCTTGAACCGCCGACGTAAGGGGGATTGACCTGGCTGTGGGAAGCGGAGCAGCCAAGCTGCTAGATGGAGAGATTCCAGGGATGGGTGAGGAACTCCTGACGAGTGAGTCAGTAGATCTGGCTCTGGGTCCAGCATCCAAGGTCCCCGAATGCGGTGACGCAAGAGAAAGGGAACCAAATTTGACGAGGCCAGAACGGAGCAATGAGAATTATAGTCCTCTGAAGGTTGTTTGCTTTCTGCAGAAACTTTGCAATCAGGGGAAATGGAGGAAAAGCATATAGGAGACCCGGGGCCAATCGTGCACCAGCGTCCCTTGGGACTTCCCTGGAGGGGGTAATAGGGCAAAGTAGCTCCTGCATTTGGCGTTCATTGGAGACGCAAACAGATCGCAGGTAGGCTGGCCCCATTTGCGAAAAACCTTTTCCGCAACTGACTGTTTGAGGGACCACTCGTGAGGCAATAGTATTGCCCTGCTCAGCCTGTCGGCTATCACGTTGGTTGACCCGGGATGTGCGTTGCGATCAGAAAGCGACCGTGGACTCTGCCCATTGCCAAATTCTCATGGCCTCTCTGCATAGTTGGTAGGACCTGGTTCCCCCTTGCTTGTTTATGTACCAGACTACGGACATGTTGTCTGTCTGAACTGCAATGGTCCCTGGAGGAAGAAGGGGAGCAAAGTGTTGCAACGCCAAAAACACTGCCCTCAACTCCAGAACATTGATGTGCAGATTGTACTCCAGATTGGTCCATTCGCCTTGGACTGTCTGTCCCTGAAAGATGCCCCCCCACCCTATCAGGGAAGCGTCCGTGGTTATCATTGCTGACGGTGTGGGTAGCACAAATGGTCTTCCGCTGGATAGGTTGCAAGTCTGTAACCACCACATTAGGTGCGATTTGCACGTTTCCGTTATCAATATTTCGTGAGTCAGTGGAAGTTGTTGGAATGACCATTGTGCAAATAGAAGCCATTGTAGCACTCTCATGTGCAGTCTTCCCAATGGTATTGCTATGAGAGAAGCTGCCATGAGACCCAGAACTTTCAGAACAATTCTTGCTGGGGATTTCCTGGACGACAGCAGAAGGGAAATGTTGGATTGAAGTGCAACTATTCTTTCTGTCGGAAGTTTTAGAACTAACTGCCGTGTCTAATTCCGCTCCTATGAATAAGATATGCTGTGATGGCTGTAGCAAAGATTTCTCGAAATTTACTGAAATGCCAAGGTGTGTACAAAGTTGTAGGGAGTAATCCCTGGCTTGTATCAGTTGACGCCTGGTGGTGGCAGACAGGAGCCAGTCGTCCAGATACGGAAACACCTGGAATCCTAGGCGCCTCAGATGAGACGCTACCACTGCCATGCATTTGGTGAAGACCCTGGGGGCTGTGGTCAGGCCAAAGGGCAGGGCTCGAAACTGATAGTGACTGGCTCCCAGCCGGAAGCGCAAGTGATCTCTGGACGCCCTGGCCATTTTGATGTGGTAGTATGCGTCCTTCAGATCTATTGAGCACATCCAGTCGTCCTTCCGTAAGAATGGAAGGATCGATTGAAGCGTGACCATTCGGAACTTTTCCTTCTTGACAAAGGTGTTGAGATGACTTAGGTCCAGAATTGGCCTCCAGTCCCCTGTTTTCTTTGGAACTAAAAAGAACCTTGAGTAAGTTCTGAATCCTATTTGGTCCGCTGGGACTGGTTGGATGACTCTTTTTTTCCAGCAGCTTTGAAATTTCTGTAGCTGCTGGGTCTCGCAGATGGGGTGGTACATCTGGGAGTTTTCTCTTTGGAATGGGGGTGGACAGAAATGGGATTTTGTAACCTCTGGTAACAATGCTTTTTACCCAATTGTCTGAAGAAAGGTTTTGCCAGGCCCGAGGGTATAAAGCTAAGCGACCCCCGACTGCCTCCAGAGCAGGACAGTCGGGCCTCCTCTCAGGAGTGCTGAAAAGGTTTGCCAGGGAGGTTAACCCTGTCACCTTGGTTTTGCGGACCCCCTCTGCCGCCAGGGCGGCGTCTTCCACCTCTGCCCCCCCCCCTCTGCCTCTAGAGGGGGCATCACCCTGTGTGTTTGGAAAAGACCCTTGGGGTTTTCGAAACCACATTTTCCCACCACGTTGCCCTTTGGGGTACGGTCTGGAAGGGTGGAAAACGGACTCCGACAGCAGACAGAGTCTTTCCCTCCTGTTCACACCGGGTAAGGGTCTCCTTTACTTTAGGGCCAAAAAGTGTGGCTCCATCAAATGGGGCGTTAGTAAAGGAAGACTTGAAGGCTTCCGCAAACGAACATAAGCGCATCCAGGATTGCCTACGAAGAGCAATCGCTGAAGCCGCTGCCCTACTCGATCCTTCGGCTGCATAGGATATCAGCCTCATGGACGAAGTTCACAATGGACGTAAGGGTGTTGAGATGCTGTAACTTTCTCTGAGACAGCGACATCTGTAGCACCCTGGAGGGTATCTCCCAACTCTTTGACTAGATCCCTCTGTAAATGTGTAAAATGGGTCAAATAGTTCAGGGAGCATAGAAAAGCCGCTGAACTGAAAATGCGCTTCCCGTATCTGTCCATGGTCCTAGAATCTTTGTTAGGCGGATGGACAGATGAGGAAGACTCCGACATCTCCTTTTTCGTGGCGCTGCCACCACCATGGCGTCTACCGAACTCCTTTGGTAAGGTAAGCTTTGTCCTGTGGTGCCGTGATGTACTTATTTGGCTTCCTAGGGACAGGTTCCACCGTGTCAGGAGTCTCCGCCCTTCGAGCAATTAAATCCATTAATTCATCAAAGGGCGGAGTGACCCAGGAGGAGGAAGGACGGGCACCAATTGCCTTCAGCAAAACTGACTCATCCTCAGAAGGGGGGAGGGCTTGCCAGTCACCTCTCTGTTTAAGGATCTCCAAGATGTCAGCAAAGAGACATCCTCTGAAGGTGACTTAGGGACCCTTCTGACTCATCTAAGTCAGTATCAGATGTCAAGGATTCTTGTGGAGAATCCAAGTGTCTCCTCTTACACAGTCTTTTCCTAGGAACTTCTTCGTGGGGAGCATCCGAAGAAGCCTCCGAGGAAGAGGGGGCACCCTCCAGGGGTGGCTGAGACACTGGTGCCCGACGCTTGGACGTGGCCGTGGGTGCAGAGGAGGATAACGGTCCTTTGCGGGGAGGAGAAGCTGTACCTGCTGATGTGGTTGTCTGAGTAGACAACACCTTCCTCATGAGGTCGAAGGCCCCCGGGTCCCGAGTTGAGGTATCTCCCGGTTCCGAAGAAATGGGAAGAATCCCCAAACAGGAGCCGAAGGCACCGACCCCGAGGACGGAACCGAATCGATCCGTGCGAGGCCCGAGGAGAGTCGGAACGAAACATCGGTCCGACTCTCGGTCCCGAACCAAGGACAGATCTTCGCCCCGAGACTCCGGTACGAATCGGATGGAGTCGAGGTAAACCGACCGAGAAAAGGACGGTTCTGGCACCGAGGGCTCCACAATCATCAGGTCAGCCTCTTCCGGCTCCGAAGACTGAACAGGTCTCGGAGGAGGAACAGATGGAGATAGTGGCAGGCCTTCAAGTCTCGACATCAACTGAGAGGAGACCGAAATAAGCTTGGACAGGGCCGTATGCTCCATAAGTTTCTGCACCACACGGTCCACGTCGGTGTCGGAAAGGGCTCTCGAAGAACGAGTCGAAGGGATCGAAGATGGAGCCGACCTCAATAGAGTCAGTGGAGGGAGCTCCGTCACCGGTTCCAAGACCCGAGGCTCGGAAACTGCCAACAGTTGAACACTCGGCCCCGAAGTCTGTGGAACCGGTGATCCAACTAAACTCGAAGAGCTCGGAGCCGATGTCTTTGGCTCCGACGTCTTCGACCCCTTCGAAGACTTGGATGCCTGGTCTGAAGCATCCAAGGCCTCCTGGAAAGAGGGTTTCAGCAATCCTCTATCCATCAGTTTCCTGCGCCTATCTGTCATGACCCTCCCACTAAAAGAGTGACAAATAGAGCAGTCCTCTTGTAAGTGGAGAGGGCCAAGACAGTAGACACAGGAACTGTGGTTGTCTGTGACCGACATTTTTTGGCCACACTGACAACGCTTGAAGCCAGATTTTAATTTTTCTGACATGACAGTAAGAAAGAATGACAGTCCAGTAATTAAAAGTCACTTCCAATGAGAAAAACAGTCAAATCCAGTAATATGTGTCAAATCCTGTAATAAGCAGACTACACAATACTTAGTCAAGTTATTAAAGTAGGGGAGATAGGCCCCGAAATAAACTCTGTACCTTTTAGTTAAACTAAGTAACTAATCTAAGGAACCGAGATATCAAAGTCCACTCACACACCTACTCTAACTATTCATAGACTATATTGAAGAAAATTTTTGAAAAATTTAAACAGAAAGATAAATTCTTATCTGTAAAAGCCTCGAGCTAGTCCCCAGCGATGCGTAAGCAGCAGCGGCAAACTAGATCTGAGGTAAAGGCAGAGGGGGATTGTGGGTATTGGATGTCCTCGAGCTTCTTCTCGATGCAGAGCTTGCAGTCGGCCGGCACGGAGCCGAGGATCGGCTCCGAACCCCATGTGTAAGAACAAAGGCGAGATTGAACACTCTCACATTTAATATTTACTGTGTTCATAGTAGTTTATAAAACACAGTATAAGACCTAGAACTGAATGAATTAATTGAAAAGATTGCAGTTTTGTTGAAGTTTGCCATTTACAGTTTTCTAATACTACTTGGGAATCGTAAAGGATATGAACATTTGTATGAACTGTGATGCAATAACTTCATTTTTTAAAGAGACAGGCCACACTCACTGGACATTAGAGAACAAACACAGGAGTTCCTTTGGAGGGAATGAGTTAATCTTCTCAAAGTTAAGGAAGTCTGGATCATTTATGCCCCATTCTCAAGTCATAAAGGGAAGGGAGAAAGCACAGGTATTTCACAGGATCATAGGAGTTTACTAGGCTAATGGCCGTGGGGCCCTTACAGCCTAGCCAAGAGTTTATCCCCAAGAAACCTGTCAGCACTTGTCACCCATGTTGATGAGAGGCACAGGTGGAACCCCTGGGACAAATTTGTAGTTTCCCATCCACTCATCAAGGTTGCGCTTAAAAAGGATCAGCGAGGTATTCTGTTTAATGTGTACGGGAAGTCTATTCCAGAGATGGGGCAGCCTCTGGGAGACAAACATCTCTCTCCAGCAGGTTTTGTTGATGTCACATATTAGATTCATGCCTTTTGAGCAGGTAATGTGAGGAGTCAGACTTAAGGATATGGAGCATCTCTAGTATGGCAGGGTCTGAGATTGCCTTGTAGGTGAGACACAGATCACCTCTGAGCAATCTGTACAATACAGAGTAGAGTGATAGTGATTTGAGCCTGTCTGCATATGGCAAGTGTTGTAGGGCATGAATTCTCTTTGTGAGGTATTTCTGTGGCCTTTCCAGTTGATGCAGCTGTTTGGAGAGGTACATAACAAATGTGTTGTTATACTTAATTATTGGTCTAATGAGGGAGGAGTACAGAGAGGTAATAACCTCTTTTTTTCTGAATGCAATCACTTTACTTATGAAATGAACCAAGTAAAAGGCTTTTCTGATGACTGCCGCTACATGATGGTCAAATGTGAGATTGTTATCAACCTGCGTACTCAGGTCACTCACCACAGGTTGTGTGTTTAGGGGATTGCCATTTATTTAGTAATCAGTAGGGGGCCATGTTTTTGCCGAATGGTATGATGATACATTTTTTTGCATTTAGCTTGAGGCCATGACTTTGGCATCAGTCATTAGTTGCTGCGAGACCCTCTTGTAGTATGTTATCATCATTTGTGGAGTCAATGACAGCACCCAACTTACAGTCGTCCACAAACTTGGTCAGTCACAGGCCTTTTGTCTTTGCCTGGACCTCTGAGAAGTAGATGCCAAACAGTAGGGGTCCCAGGACAGATCCCTGGGGAACTCCACTACTGGCAGGTCTACTATCGAAGGAACATATTTTGACCTTGAGGGTCCTGTCGGTGAGCCAGTTGGCCACCCACCTGATGAGAGAGGGATTTACACCAAATTGTGTTAGCGTTTCGATGATGCCTGAGTGGGGGATTATGTCAAAGGACTTGGCCAAATCAAGGTAAGCTGTATGTACTGACTTTCCCTCATCCAGGGCCTTGGTGACAGTCTCAAAGTCATCAACCAGGTTCAACAGGCAAAATCTGCCATTGACGAACCCGAACTGGGTGGGGTCAAGTGCTTGGAGATTGACTATGCCCTTGTATATGAGATCCATAATAATATGCTCCATGGCTTTATAGATCAGACTTGTCAAGCTAATGGGGCAATAGTTTCCAAAGTCAGTAGTGGCACCACCTTTGTGCAAGGGGATGACCATGGGAGTTCTCCACTCTGCTGGAATAAAGCTTGTACTTAGGCTGTGGTTGAATAGGGTGCTCAGTGGTGAAGCCAGTTCTTGCTGAAGATGGTGCAGAATACAGCCTGGGATACTATCAGGTCTCATGAAAGCTGTGTTCATTGCCTTGGATAAGGCCTTTAACACGATCAATGGAAATGTGAGGTGCGGGACAAGTATTGGGGATGTTGAAAGGGCCTTGGAGGGGACAGGGGGTGAAGTTTGCACTGAACCTATCTGCTAGCAAGTTGGCTAAGTCAACAGAATCAGTGTAAGTGATACTGTAAATTACTAATTCGGAACAAACCTGGGCTTTGCCATGGGGGTTCCTGACATAACTGAAGAAGGCTTTGTGGTTTCCCTTTGTTTTGGACGCTAGTTTCTATTTATAATTGGCTTTGGAAGTTTTCACTAGTGATCTAATTTGCTTGTTGAGGCTAAGGAGGGAGTTTTTCCAATTTGGAATTTGTTCCTTTTCACTCTTGGACAACAGTTTCTTCCTTTTGTTGTAAAGCCTGTTGATAGATGATGTCCACCAAACAGGTTTGTGTTAAACTGAGGAGCAGGTTTTAGTTCTGTTGGGTGTGGCTGTGTCCATGCAGTTGTACACGTGCTTGTATACTACACTTGTGTACTGTTCAGCATAGTTGTCTGCATCCTCTGAGGGGGGTGGTGGTGTGAAGCTAAAGATACCCTCCCTTAGGAGGTTGTAGTCAGCTTTTGAGAAGTTTTTTAGCTTGATTACAGCTGGGGGTGGGGGGTGGGATAGAAATTTCAAATGAGACAGTCTGATCTGATCTCACCAGGGAAGAACATACTATGGGAGTGATGCAGTGGTTGCCCATGTTGGTGAGAACCAAGTCCAGACTGTTATCTCCCCTTTTAGTTTACCATAACAGTAGATGTCCTACTGATCACTGTTGCAGTATTCTTAACATTATGAGTTTTCATCTGCTGACATCTGGCCAGGGTACCAAAGCTTTACCTTTAAGGGTGTACATCCAATGGGTGACCTCAGCTTGTATGCATTGGGGTATACAGGTGTATGCACACACGAGTTCCTTAGTCTATCTCTAAGCTGGCAGCCTGAAGACTACTGAGAGAGGAGACTGATCAGCTAGGAGGGGCATAGCTCAAACAGGTAAGTAAACTCCCCGTAAACTCCCCAAAAGCAGGATATAGGTGATAGCTTGCAACTAGGGAAAAAAAAAAGTAATGTTGGAGAAAAGGAAGAGGAGGGGAAGAAGGGAGGGAAGGAATACAGCAACAGTGAACAGTAGGGTATCTACTGTTATGCTAAGTTTTTACACAACTTGTACTATGTCCTGACTGAAATCACTGTTGCAGTATTCTTAACTTATTCCCTGTAGTGGAGCTCTGGAAGTCTGCACTGTAACTTCCAATGGACAGATCCTAAGCTTTTTGATGGAATCAAATTAAATTGTCACATTTCAAACAAATGTTCACATCACTGGAACCACTAGGGTTACTAAAGAAAAATGTCAAAAATCTTCATCACAAACCATTTTAATCTTGGTACTATTCTTTAAGTTCTATGTCTTAAACTGGATTTTATAAGTCATAATAAAAACAGTAACTATTAAGTTTGTAAGATTTTGTAAGCAACTTACAATATGTCAGCAACCGCTCAAGTTACACACATACTATTGGTAGCATTTTGCTCATCCAGCTGAGAGCTTTAATATGAGGCTAAGCAGTTCTGTCTGTGCTACTCAGTTGTCAAGATATTTAGAAAAATAGGAAATGTATTACAATATAAATGAACATTATAAAAGCAAGCAGTTATAAACTCACCATAACGTTCCATCTGTGTTGTCAATCTTTGTTCATTCTTGACGAATGCATCTCGGTTCTGATCCTCAGAACTGGCTGGGCTGTTATGCAGCTCGCGCCAGCCAAAAACACTCTCAAGCTAAGACTCTACCCATAATGCCCCTCTTTCCATTACTTCAGATTGGGTTTGCAGCCAGTAGCAACAGCATACACAAAAAAGGGCAAGTAGAAGCAATTTCCAAGGTGAAATCCTATGCAAAACCCAAGACAAGGGTTAGATCCCCCAGGAAATCTACAGGAGGGGGATGGTGGGTGGGATGTCAAGAATGAACGAAGATCAACAACACAGATGGAACGTTATGGTGACTGCATAACTTCTTTATCTGATGCTGTCAATCTTTGTTAATTCTTGACGAATGGGATAGAGTCCTCAACTAATTTAGTTTCTGGGTGGCCTTATGGAAAGATATTTCTAAGAACTAGAGATCCAAAGGATGCTCTTACCCTGGAGACCATATCCAATTTGTAACGAGTGATATAGGTATGAGGTGTAGCCCAAGTTGCAGCTGCCCATACTTTGTCCATGGAGGTTTTTGAATGAAAAACAGCTCATGTAGCAATTGATCTGGTACAGTGTGCTCTTTACAGGCACAGATAACTTACTTTCATTTATGAACATAACAAATGGAACACAATCTCTCAGTCATCTATACAAAGTCACTTTTGAGATAGCTTTTCCCACAGTTGGGCCAGAAAATGAAATAAATAACTGATCTGACTTCCTGGACTCTAGTCCTGTCAAGGTAACTGTCTATGAACCTCCAGTAAGTGTAAGCAATATTTACCTTTGTTGGAAAATCTGGGGAAGAAAACTGGTAATTCAATAGATTGGTTAATATTGGATTCTGAGATCACCTTAGGAAGAAAGGAAGGGATAGTCCTCAACGATACCCTGTCTTTATGAAAAATAAAATACGGGGGTTTTGCAGATAACGCTTGGATCTCAGAGACTCTTCTGGCAGAAGTGATGACTACTAGAAAGAGAGTTTTCCTGGAAAGGAATTTGAGATGACAACTAGCTGCTGGTTCAAAGGGGGAAAATACTAAGCATTTCAAAACCAAGGTTAGATCCTACAGGGCTATGGGATCTTTGAACAGAGGTTTCAGATGTAAGGCACCTTTGAGAAAGACCATGCATAGGCAAAGAGAAATTAAAAACAGTCATCACAGCCATTGTGAGAATTAGAAATGTCTGCTAAATGAACTCTAATGATGGAAGCAGAAGCTCCTTGGTCAAAAAGGGAGGTTAAAAATGCCAACACCTTTTCTACAGGTGCCGTAAAAGGATCTAAATTGTTTTCACAGGCCCATATTGAAAATCACTTCCATTTACTAGAATAGCCTATCCTGGTAGAAGGTCTGTGGGAAGCCAGAAGAATTTTTTGTACAGGGAAAGGTAGGTTATTTTGCCTGATGACGAATGGAATTGGAGGAACCAAGCTGAGCTTGAGAGCCCGTAGTTTGGGATGCACCAGACCCTGTGGGTGAGACATTAGGTCTGGAACTCAGTCCAGAATCCATAGACAGTGAGTCAAGTGAGGCCATAGAAAGGGGAACCAAACTTGCCTGGGCTAGAAAGGGGCAATGAATATCACTTTTCTTTGCAACCTTTGCGCTTTCTTCATGGAAGAGTGGAATGAGAGGAAAAAAAGGAAAGGCATAAAGGAGACCCAAGGGCTAATCAAGGAGGAGAGCATCTCTCGGGGACTCCCCCTGAGGAGGAATTACAGCAAAGTACCTGCTGCACTTGTTCATTGGAGAAGCAAAGAGATTACAGCAAGGGTGACCCCACTGGCAAACTATTTCCTTTGCCACTTTTGGATTGAGAGACCACTCATGAAGCAGTAGAATGCATCTGCTCAGCTTGTCCACTATCACGTTGGAGCTCCTCAGGATCTGCGATGCCACAATAAAGTTGTTGAAAGATATAACCCATTGCCACACTCTGAGAACTTCCTGGAAAAGGGGGTAGGATTTGGTTGCACCCTGATTGTTGATATACCATACCACTGACATGTTGTCTAATTGGAGAGCAACTGTCCATGGAGGAAGAGCAGATTGAAAGGCTTGCAACACTAAGAGCACTGCTCTCATTTCCAGGACATTGATATGCAAATTGGCCTCTTGTGGGTACAGAGTGCCTTGAACTGTTCTTCCCAGATAATGCCCTCAATCCCATCTGGGAGGTATCCATGGTCACTATGGCCTTGGGCTGAGGGAGAACAAAAGGACGGCCTATTAGGATTTCTTCTGACTGTATCCATCAAGATAGATCATTTTTGTAATGATCTGTTACTAAGATTGGATGAGTTAGAATGGACCATTGGTTAGCTAGAAGCCATTGCAGTATTCTCATGTGAAATCTCACTAAGGGAACTAAGGTGATGGCCGCTGCCATAAATCCTAAGGCTTGAAGGACAAGTACAGCGGGCAATCTATTTTTTGATAAAATGAGCTGAACTTGAGACTTTATCTTTTGCATCCTGTGAAGAGGTAGATAAACTACACATGGAACTGTGTTGAAGTAGGGTCCTATGAATTCTAGCTCTTGAGTGGGAGACAGTTGTGGCTTTTCTTTGTTGACTGCTGTGTCCAAAACATTGAATAAGTGCATGATGAAGTCTGTGGCTTAAAGAAGTAGATGCCTGATAGGGACAGTGAGGAGCTAGGTAAGGAAAGACCTGGAATCCATGTAGTCTCACGTGGGCCGTGACTGCTGCCATGCATTTGGTGAGCACTCTGGGGGCTGTGGTGAGGCCAAAGGGCAGCTTTCTGAACTGATAATTACTGGCTCCTAGCAAAAAGCTGAGAAACTTTCTTGAGCGTTTGTTCATCTTTATGTGGTGATACACTTCTTGAAGGTCTATAGAGCACATCCAATTGTTTTCCCCTAGAAAGGGGAGAATAGACTGTACTGTGACCATCCAGAATTTTGTTTGCTAAACAAACTTGCTCAGAAGGCTGAGGTCCAAAACTGGTCTCCAATCCCCTGTCTTCTTTGGCACTAAAAAGAACCTTGAGTAATATCTGGATCCTATCTGGTCAGATCTATGTTAAATCATCGAACACTTAAAAAGTGAACAGTGGTTTATCGAACCCATGTAAGCAAAAGCTTACAATCTTGAATGCTTAGAACAGCGCTTTTTTCCTAACGGAAAAAAATCTCTGTTCCACAAAAAAAAAAAAAAAAAATTTAAAACATTACATAAAGTGGGGGCCTTCACCCCCCTACTTAAATATACCAACTCCAGGATTGCACTACAGTTACAAAAATAGCAAAGTAATGAAGCAGCCAAGCAATTTCCTTCCCAGGGAAAGAATTTGCTTATATGCCGTTTCGCTATTTTGCCTTTTCGTGTTTTCAGGTTCGATCAAGACGCATGCGTCTTCGATCATTTAATAGGAACCCGTCTGGTCTGGTGGGACCTTTTGGATGACTCTTTCTAGCAGCTTTTGAACCTCTATGGCTGCTTGATCCCTCTGGCTGGGGGGAACATTGGGGATTTTTCTCAATGATCCTAGGAAAAGGGTGAAGGGGACATGATAGCCTCTGGTAATAATTCTCTGCACCAAAGTATCAGAGGTTATTCATCGCCAGGCTGTCAAGGGCAGTGACAGCAATCAGGCCTCCTTTCAGGAGTGCTGGTAGATTTGTCCAGAGGAGGAGTCTCTACAGCCCTGGATTTGTGGGCCATCTCTGCTGCAGGGTACGTGTTTTCCATTTGAGTTCCCCAATCTGCCCAGAGGGGAGCTATTGTCACATGTCCTGGAAAGGCCCTTGAGACTTCTTGAGCCACATCATTTCACTCCTCTGATTCCTGGAGTAGGATCGTTGAGGAGCAGAAAAATGAATGCCCACAGCAGACAATGGCAATGCCTGAACCCACTGTGTGGTCATACCCTCAGATGCGTCTGCAATGAGCCACATGGACAAATTCGATATAGACTCCAGGGTGGCCAGCTGAGAGGCAACCTTATCCTGCATCTTGTCAGACACTGCTCCCACAAAAGTATCTGATAACTCCTTAATCAGATCTCTCTGGAGTCTATTAAATGCGCCATGAAGTTCAAACACCTGACTGCGAAAGACCTGCTTTCTAAATATGTCCATCGTCCTAGGCTCCCGGTTAGGAGGACAGACAGTAGGACTCTCATTGGTGAGTTCTTTCTTGGTAGCAGCCACCACCACCATGGCATCTACTGCTAAATCCTTGGCCCAATACTGGTGGTCTTCAGTAGTTGATAACATTTTTTCTGGTCTCCAGGGAATAGGCTCTATAGAGTCAGAGGCCTTCCAAACCTGCTAAGTGATCAGCTTAATAAGATCACCAGTGGACAGGGTCACCCAGGAAGTAGATGGTTGAGCATCAAAAGCTTGCAATTACACAGACTCCTCTGAGGTCGGATCTTGGGGCTGCCAGTTACCCCTCTGTTTGAGGAGCTCCAGGATGTCTCCAAAAGAGACATCTTCAGGGGGTGACTGGAGGGAACCTTCCCCTTCATCGAAGTCCGTGTTGGTGACCGATTCCTCCAGGGAATCCAAGTGCTTCTTCTTGCACATCTTCTTACGGGGTGGCTCCTTGGTGGGAATCTCTGAGGAAGACTCCGAAGTAGAGGGGCCATGTGCAGGGGTGATGAAGTTTCGGTGCTTGCTGTCCTGTCATGGAGATTGGTGGCAGCTCTGGACCAGAAAGTATGGGCATATGACACTCCGATGTAGGAGGGACCAGCTGAGGGCCTGCTCTCTCCATAACCTGGAAAGCAGGACCCCTGAAGAGGGATGGGAGCCTGGAACTGAGAAAGACAATCACAGAACTGAGGTCACACCCCACTCCAAGAGTCCACCCTCAGTATCAGGAGCTGAGGAAGGACTCAACTGTCAATGTCCCAAGAGTCAAGGTCAGCTCAGAAGAAAAATCAGGAACCAATCCAAGACCTCTGGAACCAACAGCAGCATCACAGCCCCAGGAATCTATAGGTTCCGATGGAACTGAAGATGTCAGAGTCATGTCCGGTGCCAAGGTAGGGAAATGGCCCTGAAACAGTTGGTACCAGGGGAATTGAAGTTATGGGCTCCAAAGCTCTGGTGGAAATCAGAGGAGGAGATACTGAAGGACTCTTTGGAGAAGATACCCCAACTCCAGAAGGGAGAGGGGCCTGAGAATGAGCAGGGATACCTCTGACTGCCAACAGCTGATCCACCAATCTCACGTCTAACTCAGAGAGAGACTCCTGGAGGATCGAATAGATAATCCTGAGGGAGGCTCTGGCCATTGCAGAAAGGGGCTAGGAAGTTGGTCCGCAAAGGACTCTATAGAAGGGGAGCACCTCGTGCTGAGAAAAAGAAGCAGTTCAGGTTTTGGCACCAAAAATGGAGGGGCAGAGTCTGCTGAGGTGCAACTGGAGAAGTCGGCACTGAGACAGAAACCAAAGATGCCGGTGCCAATGATGGTGCTGAAGGCACTGTAGTTATAGCAGTCGGTGCTGATTCTTGCACTTGTAGTTTTGGTACCTTGGCTTTTGGTTCCAAAAAGACATTAGGAGCTGGAGTCTTATGCTTCTTAGCCACTGGTGCTGAGGGGGAAACTAGCACCAAGTGGCTCTTCTTTTTGGCAGAATCTGAATTTGGGGAGTATCAGACCTGGACAGAGCTTCACTGAAAGATGATTTGAACATGCCTTTTAAAATAAGCTTGTTACAATGTTCAACTAAAGCCCTGGCAGATGTCACAACTTTGATCAAGATGCAAAGTACCTAAACAATAAACACGCAAAAGATACCCGGAGTTGGGCATCTTTCTACCACAATCTTGGCACTGTTTAAATCCTGAAGTGCCTTTATGTTTTTCTGCCATTATAATACATCAAAAAAATAACCAAAAACAAAGGCCCAAAATATCTTGACAGGCACA
This sequence comes from Protopterus annectens, assembly GCF_019279795.1. Classification (NCBI taxonomy): domain Eukaryota; kingdom Metazoa; phylum Chordata; order Ceratodontiformes; family Protopteridae; genus Protopterus; species Protopterus annectens. The sequence goes on along the minus strand of NC_056739.1, from coordinate 879,152,857 downwards.
CACACCACACAGTCATCAGAGATAGACAGAAAGCTCTAGCAATGATAGTAGCGAAAGGGAATACCACAGTGGTGCAGAAAGAAAAGGAAAAAGTACCAACAATGGTACTAAGAAATACCGACAGTATAAGAAAAAAAGGGTGAAGGGAGTTACCAACAATGGTAACAAAGATTACTGAAGGTAGTGGGTAGATAAGACGCACACTGACAAAGAAATTAAATATAACAATAATAATGAGTAAAAAGAGATAGAAAAATTAAAATCACTAATTAGACAAAAATAAAGAACTTAGTTGAGAGCACCAGCTGACATATCTTTCTGACAAACAAATGAGATCTGGGGTAATGGAGAGAGGGGCATTGTGGGTAGAGTCTTAGCTCGAGAGTTCTTTTGGATGGCACGAGCTGTATAATGGCTGAGCCAGTTCTGAGGATCGGAACCAAGATTGATTCATCAAGAATGAACGTAGATTGACATCAGATCAATTAATATTTCTTTAGCTGCACTACAGAGGTCAATAATCAATACAAGTGTTTGCCATTGTGTAAGCTTTAAGAAGAAATATTTAAGTACTTTGTATATAGCATGGATTTGGAATTATTGATGAAAATATGAACAAGGAATGTTTGATGCCTAGAGGTGTCAGTAGGGTATAATTGTACAGACACCTGGAGGCATCACTTGGCTGTAATGAATTAACATATGGGTGATTCACAGAACTGAAGGAGGTAGAGTAAATGGTGGCTAGCTAATGGGAACAAGAGCTGTCCAGTGGGAGCCCAGACAGGACAGACCTACCAAATGCAGCCTTGGATCTGCAAAAGGCACCAATCTTGTAGTGTTTAGTGAAAGTGTACACAGAGGACCAGATGGCAGCCTACAAGATTGACCTGGCGTTAACATCCTTGCGGAAGACACCAGAATAGGCCACTGTCTGAGTAGGGTGTGATTTTGAGCAGGAAATCAATGATTTACTATAACAGATGCAGCAGAAAGAGGTAGCCTTTGATATCCAGGCTTTGCAACCAGCTGGTACAGCTTGAAATCAATGAAGGAAACAAATAGTTGGTCAGTTTTTCTGCCTTTTTTTGTTTTGTCCAAGTAGACCCTCATCTGCCTGTGAATGTCTACAGAGCATAGAATTATTTCCCTGTGTTTTGGGGATTGGGAGAAAGGAAAGGCAGGTGAATAGTGCACTTACTGCACTTGAGCTCAAAACCAGTTTGTTTTACATTGCGAGGGTTCTTTTGCACTCTGGTGGGAGCAGAGAGCTAAATTCAAACCATCCAAGGCGGAAACTACTGGTCAATAGCTTATAGTTATTACCTGGTTGGCCTGAGGGTTTTTAACTTTATAAAAGTATTTCATCCTGCTTGTATAAAAGAATTTTTGTGAGACAGCTCATTTATTCAGAGCTTCCTTGATCCTGGCTTGGACAACTGTGACTACAAGACTGATAAAAACATATTTTTGCACTTGCGCCAATGGTTTCAGTGATATTTTCCACTTCTGTGCTGCATTTAATTTGGTTGAATGTATCACTCTTTTGCAGCCTGCACTTGTTAAAGAAACTCCATCAGTTTGTTACTGTACCGTTCTTAGGTTGCTTTAACAGTATTCTAATATTTCATAACCTCCTTTGATACTGCAAATGGTGTCCAAAGTTTTTTTAAGTGTTGCAAAGTTTTGTGTGCTGTGAACATTTTTCAGGGTTAGTGAAATTACTTCCAATGATTCCTATTAATGCAGGAATTCTGACTTCTGTTGAAAAGCATTTGTTACTGCACTTGAGCTCAAAACCAGTTTGTTTTACATTAAGAGGGTTCTTTTGCACTCTGGAGGGAGCAGAGAGCTAAATTCATCCCACCCAAGGTGGGAACTACTGATCAATAGCTTATTATGCTAGTATCTGTTTGGTCTGAGTGTTTAAGTGTTTCATCCTTCTGGTTCCCTGTGCTTGCATATAAGCAAACCTCTCCAGTTTAAAATCCTCTATAGGAAATGCTCTCCATAGTCTCCCACTGTTCACAGATGCTCAAAGACCTGCCAGCTTGTGCAGAGGGTGGTACCACTGCAGGTCATCTAATAGTATACTAAACAGTCTAGTTTTGACCTTTAAGTGACTCTCCCCTACTCCTTCCCATATAGAAAGTGCATTTCCTTGCCTTACATATCATAGGCTAGATTCAGACCCACTGAATCAAGACTGTTTGGTATCACTGTGCTCTTAAACCAGCCGCCCTACATTAAGAAGGCCTGCCTGTACCCTTGACCAGAAGTGTGTAGCTCAGTACCCATCTGAGTTGGGGATTGCTGGAGAAAGGATCAGTCTGGGGTTTTCCCATTGGTAGTTGTGTTAAAAACGGTTTAAATTTGCCTGTATATAAGCCTTGCATTTACCCGTTGCAGCAAAATGGGGTTGAGCAGTGCCCATTATAGGTACAAACACCAGGGAACATTATTTTTTCCCTAGAGACCTTCCAGCACCCTCCCCAAGCTTTCCGGCTAAGCAAAGGGCAACTCAGTTGTGCTCTAAGCAGCGTTCTCACACATCATCCACTGCCTATGCTACTCCAAGTCAAACTAGACCACTAGTTAAGCCAAAGTCCTAAGTCCAGCTAGCTCACTTCCTTCACAAATACCACATTGAGGAAAAATCCTTCCACAATAGTTGGGCAGTTTCCCATCATTTCTCCTGCCAGTTTGATTGATATGGGCATCTTGAGGCAATGTAGCAATTGCTTCATGTATACTGACAACTATTTACTCCAAATAACACCCTATGTGAGAGATGCAAATACACTGTGGAACTGGAATAAATTCTCTCACATAAAAACAGCTTGGACATCAAACAGGTTGGCAGCACAAAAAATAAGGTCATGACACACAAACCCACATATGCAGAGGTACTCACTAAAAGCCTACCAAAAGAACAGTGACCTCCCAAATGCACACACCATCCATGCTCATCACTAAGAAAAAAGAAACCATTACACATATCAACATACAGACACCATGGCTCAAACAAATAAGACCCTAAGGCAAAACACACAATGTCTTGGTCATAGGCAACTTCACAGTGAGGCACACAGATGTTCCCTACACCAGAATGGACAAGGAGAAGGTCACGGTCAGCTGCCAGGATCCAACAAATCACACATGCACTCAAGTCACTCAACAAATACCGTTATGACTTTGTCATAGTCCATGTTGGAGTGAATGACTTGAGACGTACCTCTCTGGACTATATGAAGAGAGACATGATGGAACTCTTTGATTACATGTCCCAGACAGGTATGTCCATAGACAGTACTCTACCCTCCCTCAGGATGATGCCACACTATAAACAAAAAATGGTTGACCTCAAAAACTGGCTTAGCTTCTGGTGTCAGTCCAGGGGGATCCAGTGTCTGTCAGCCGGGGAGGATATGGTAGACATACCTCTCTGCTTTGCTAGAAATGGTCTTCACCTGCTCCCCCCCCCCCCCACATTTTCAGATACTGGCAAAGGCCCTTGCCTCCCTCATAGTGCCTTTTTTAGGCAATGTCAAAACAACACATTTTCCAACATAAAATCTAATGAAGACAAACTCAGGGTCATGCCACTTAATGCTAGGAGTTTAAACAAGAAACTGCACTCCCTGGAAGCACTCCTCACCATGGTTCAAGACTGCTGAGAGCACCCAGGCTGTGCAAGGCTACAATTGCTTCCACATGCTCAGACCTCAAAATAAGTGTGAAGGAACCAAAGGTGGAAGTGTATCCATCTTCATTAAAATCAAATGCATTTCGAGACTGGTCAAACAGCATTACTCTCTCAAACTACTCCAGGTCCAATTAACTATTGGGAAAGTACCATAGCACATCATTGCTAGCTATATAAGCACACCACCTACCTTGACTTATTGGAATCCCTCACCATACAGTCCAACACCTTAGTCATATGACATTTCAACTCTCCTTCCATAGTCTATGGGGCATACATGAGAAAAACACGCTTGCCCAGAGGTTCCTGGACTTTGTGAACACAAATTATCTGGAACAGAATCTGCATCCCCACTAGGAGCTCTAATGTTCTAGACACAGCACTCACTAACATGGAGGGTAACTGTACTTCCCCATGCATGATGCCCTTCCTTATTAGGTCAGACCACAAATCAGTCTCATTTGAACTACTGGAATGGACACCCTCAAAGAAAAAAAATTTAAAAAACTTTACCAAAGCTAACTACAGTCTACTAAGTGATGGTATAAAAAGCTTCATACCACCTGCAATCCCAAATATCAATGATCACTAAGCAGAAGTGTATGCAAATGCCCAAACACTTAATCAACTGCATAAATTCTGCGGAACAGATCAAAACCAGGTTTTCATGTAAAAACAAGCTGCCAAGGTGGGCTTCATGTATAAGCAGATTATATAACAAAAAGAAGAAACTGTTGTCCAAAAGCAAGAGGGATATCACCCTGCAGAGGAAGAGTTCCATAAACAAAAAAATCAGAAATATTGTAAAGTCCTCTAAAGCAAATTACAAGACTAAAATCACATCCTAGCGAAGGATAATCATAAAGCATTCTTTAACTACATCTGAAGTCTAAAGGTTATGCCCAGCTATGCACCGGACTGGTTGTAGATGGGATCACTCATACTGCACCAAATATCACCAACCTGCTTGACAGATTCAACGCAAACTTCAATCCTCTATCCCCACCTACCATATTCCAAAGCATACCTGGCACCATCCCTCTGCCTAGTATCTCTATAGAACAAGTCATCTCTGCACTCACCAAGGCCAAAAACACGTCCTTGATGGGACCAGATGATATCCCAAGTTGTGTATTGAATAATCTAAAACAAGACCTAGCTAACACACTTAGCATTCTTTTTAATCATAGTATGCGAACTGGCTATGTCCCTGCAAAATGGAGAACAGCAACAGTAATCCTTCTGCACAAAAGGGTGCCATCAACTGACCCTGGGAACTACAGAGCCATACGTCTAACCAGCCTCATCTGCAAGGCCATGGAAAGAATCATCATGGACCTTATCAACACAGACACAGGCAATCTCAAAATGCTGGATCCAACCCAGTTTGCCTTTGTTAAGGATAGATCATGCTTATTAAACCTAGTAGACTTCTTTGAGAATGTCACCAAAGCCATGGACAAAGGTAAAACAGGGCACACAGCCAAAGCTTTCAACACAATTACCCACTATGGCATCATTAAGAAACTCTCCCAGCTAGGGATTAACCCTCGCATTACTAGATGGGTGGACAGTTTGCTCACCGACAAAAAAATCATTGTAAACATTGGTGACTCCACCTCCACCTTTAGACCAGTCACCAGTGAAGTTCTACAGGGATCTGTGCTGGTCCCCTTATTGTCCGACATCTATTTCTCAGAAGTTGAGGCCAAAGTAGATGGCTTCTGGCTCACCAAGTTCGCCGATTATTGCAAACTGGGAGCAATCACTGAGTCTTCCAACAATGCCAACATATTACAAGAAGGGCTAACACAAACAAATGATTGGTGCCAAAGCTATGTCTTAAACTAAATGCAAAAAAATTCATTATTATTCCCTTTGGCAAAACGGAATTCCTACAAATTACAATATTGACAGCACCCAGAGTTCCAACCCAGAAGTGCGAGACTTGGGAACACAGGTTGATAGCAATCTAAACTTAGACTATCATAAAGTTTCCATAGTAGTAAGGAAAGCCTTCTATGTAGTGCACCTCATAAGCAATGGCACAGCATCCAGGTCAAGGGATGTTATAACTCCACTGTACTAGACCCTCATTAAACCACTACTAGAGTATAATGCTCCCTTTTGCATATACCTCACCAGACACCTATAGCAGCTGGAGAGACCTCAGATTTTTTCCACAAGAAAATATAGGGACTCCAAATCATGACCTATGAAACAGGATGAAAGCCCTGTCACTTTACTCTATCTTATATGCTGCTGAGAGGTGACCTATGCCTGGCCTAAAGGACAATCTCCAACCCTGCCCTAATGGAAACCCTACACATCCACAAGTGAAATGGCACAAGAGTGACTCGCTCTATGGATCTCAACCTAGTTTGTGATCAACAGAACATGCTGGAGAGAGAGATATGTCTCCCAGAGACTGCTGCTTTTCTGAAATTGACTTTCTATTCATGTAAAACAGAGATCCTCACTGACCCTACTCAAACGCAACCTAGATAATTGGATGGAAGACCGCAAATTCGCCCATGGGGTGGCACCCGTGTCCCTCATGGATAGGGGTAGATGGTGTTGATCACAGACCCACTCTGTTCATAAATTTGTTCTGTGAACTACCCAAAAGAACAAATGCGGATACTTGGGATTAACATGGCTAGCCTTGTAAAGACTCTAGGGTGGATAGCCTAGTAACCACCTATGAACCTATAGTGTTATTAAGGGAGAGTTTACTCACTACCTTATGCCTTAAAAGTCGCCCTGTCCCATTAGAAAATGTGGAATAGTCATGAATGCCTGAAGTTCTGACTCAGTAAGAGCCAACAGAAGGATAATTTTCCAGGTGCAGAATTTTAGAGTGGCAGATGATGCCAGCTCAAATGGGGACAATGTAAGTTCTTCTAGCACAAAGTTGAAATCCCAGGGAGGAGAAATAGGTTTTCTGGGCAATTTAAGATGTAAGGCTTCCACTCAAGAAAAGTTTGACCTCTGACTTCCAAGATGGCTGCTAACAGCTTAATTCTAGTTCTCCCAGTTCAAAAATAGAAACTCAGCATAGAAGGGAGTAGGCTTGTGTTTATGGGTAAATTTCAGTAACTAGCTAGTAGGTGTATTGGCTGGATACCAGGAAAAAAGAAATACAAGAGGACCTGGAAAAAAATCAGCTACAAAAAGTGAAAAAGAAAAACTGACTGGGGAAAGTTCTGCAGATGTTCAGCAAAAAGCAATGCAACCTCCAGACATGATTTCCAGTAACCTACAGGAAGATACAAGAAACCTTCACACATATCTGGTTTAAATAAATGAAACACTGATGAAGTATATCAACACAAACAAAAGGCTGGAAAAATGGAAGAAGCTTTAAACAAATATTCAGATGAGGTGACAAAGCTGCAAAAATCAGAGGTTGAAATGAAGAAAAGGCTGGCTGAATATGAGACTGCTCAGGAAGAGATGTTTCAAAAAATAATCGTAGAGGACACATCACACAGGGAAAACCTGAGAATTTCAGCTATACCCGAGAAGCTGGAAGGAACAGACTGCATTAATTTTATGAAATCACAAATAAACAACTGGACTGGTATTCCACAGCAGTAGTTGCTAGTTGAAAGGGCACATTGTGCGTATGGCTCCTAACCTGGTTATGAGACAGCAACCTAGACCTTTAATAGTAAATATGCAATCCTACCAGCGGAAGGAGTTGATTTTGACAAAACTGTGGCAAAAGGACAAAGTACTAAAAGTGGGAGACAGCAGAGTGTTTGTGGACAATCACTCATTGTACACAAGGCAAAGCAGAATCAAATTTATTCCACTATTCAGGGAATGTCGAGACACAGGTGTGAGATACAAACTGCTGTACCCAGATGTTTTCAAAGTATTCTTCCCTGGAGGGGAAAAATCATTTTTTGATGAAGCACATGCTAAGGAGGAAATACAAAAGTTTGTCCAACAAAAAGTGAGCTGTGAAACAGAAAGATTCTGCTTTGTGTTCTTCTGGTAATAAAGACCAGAGAGAGACTGCACCTGTAAACTTTTTCCAGTGTTTCAATGGAAATTTTTGGGAGTGAAGAAAGGCAGTATGAGAGTGGACTAGATGAGTACGCTGGAAATAAAGTGACAGGATTTGGGAGATGGAGATGAACAGTAATAAAACCAGTAACAATGTGAGATTACAGTGCAATAATTATGTGTGTGAAATATGGCAGAACAAGAAAATCTGAAAATATTGGAATTTTTCTGAATTTGTTGGATTTGTGGGAGACTCTAATGCATATGCCCTACTTTATGTCATTAATGCTCACAGCAGATTTGTAGAGCTAAGGGACTACTGGCAAGGGAGGAGGATTATACTGGCATGTATTTTTATATCACCTAAAACTGCTATAATGGAGCTCAAGAAAATTCTGGGAGAAATAATCAGTTTTCAGCAAGGAGCATTACTTATAGGTGGGGATTGGAATGTGACTTGCAACAGTGAAGATGTGTCTGGAGGGCCCAGAAGGGAAAGTATAACAAAGAAGGGTAGATTTCTGAAGAAATGTATGAAAATATTTGGCATGGAAGATGTGAATTCAGTAATACGAGTTTGGACTGCATTTACATATTATTCCCCAACATATAAAAACTGGGCTACGCCAAACAGATTTTACTTTTCACAGGAGCATGTGCATTGAATTGAAGGTCTTGATATGCACCCAATAACTATTTCAGATCATGTGCCAATAAAAACTAAAATTAAAACATAGTGTAATGAAATAAAAATAAGACACTGGAGTGCTTTCCCATCTGTTGAAAAGAGAAGAATTTAAGGAATGGGTAGTGGAGATTATTCAGGCCCTATTAGAGAGGACAGAAACTTCTTCTGAAAATATAGCTAAGGAGTGGGATAAAATTAAGATGGAGTTTAAAAATAGGGTGGAAATAAAAAAAGGGAGCTATGGTTAAGAAGTAAATATAATTATTTAGAGAGACTGACAAATGTTAGAGTATTGCAGAATGGGGAGAATCTCATAGGACAAGAGGAGGATCAACTGCAGAATACTAAGCAGAAAATAAGGGATTACCTCGATAATATGCATGAGTTTAGAAAGATTGCTATTAAGCAACTGTTTTTTGATAACAGTAGAGCACACAACTTTTAGCATAATGACTCAAGCAACAAAAAGTCGAAATGGCCATCACCAAGCTTAGGGCGCCTACAACAAAGGAAGGTAACAAGAGATCCTGTAGAGGTATTAGAAACATTTCAGAAATTCTATGAAAGTCTATATAAAGCAGAGAAATATGGAAATCAAGAAAAGATACAAATAGAAATGTTTATGGAAAAATTAAATATGCCAAGGTGAGAGGCAGATGAGGCTCAATTACTAATGGTTAGGATAAGAGGAGATGAGATAAAAATTGTGAAGCATAAACAAACTACAGACAATTTCCCAGGAATAGATTGTATTCCTGTGGAAGGTTGGAAGCTAGGAGGGAAAAGACTGATAAAGATCTAGAAGGTTTTGTTTAACAGTATTTTAAGAGGAAGAGAAGTACCAGCATCCTGGAAGAAAGCAGTAGTAGTTGTAATACCTAATGAGGGTAAACACCCATCAGACCCAACTTCATACAGGCCCATTTCAATACTAAACCATGATTATAAAGTGTTCATGTTTATAATGGCTAAAAGAATAACAAAAGTAATGCCAAAATTGATAGATATAGATCAATGTGGTTTTGTAGTGGGAAGACAAGCATTTGACAACATTAACAGAACACTGATGATCCGGAGGGAAGAAGATACCATTGTTGTTGGTGGGTTTTGATGCAGAGAAAGCATTGGACAGCGTACGCTGTGACTTTATGAGCAGGGCAAGGGAAGCATTTGCATTTCTTGAAAACAATTATAAGGTTGATTAGGAGGATATATGAGGGATCGGAGGTGGAAATTAAAGTGGGTGGGGTCCTCTCTGATCATTTCTGCTTGAGCAGAGGCACCAGACAGAGGTGTCCTCTTTCCCCTTTGTTATTTGCATTACATTTAGAACCACTAGCAAAGAAAATAAGGGACTCAAAAATTCAAGGATATAATTGATATGGGAGTCAAGAACAACTGGCTTTATTTGTAGATGACATTTTATACCTGACAAACTCAGAAAGAGACATTACAGTGTTGTGGAACATTTTGAGACAGCTTCAAATCTTTTCAGGATACAAAATTAATGAAGCTAAAATAAAGACAATAGCAGTAAATTATGTACCCACACACAAATTGGTTCAGCAATATCTGTATTCATGGGGATATAAGAAAATGAAATATTTAGGAGTATTGATTAAAATGATTCTGGTGTGGCAGGTAAGGATATGTGAGAAGGGACTAAACAAAACATAATACAAAAAATGAGAAAATGGAGGCTTTGTTATATGGATATGGATAGTAAGATAAAATCAGTCAAAAATGCTTTTAGTCCCTTTAGTCTTATACACTGGTCAGGCATATTTATCAACCAGAGGAGAAGTTGTAGATAGTAATTAATAAAGAGCTGAAGGAATTTATCTGGGAAGGAAAGATGGCAAGATTCAAGTGGGATAAGCCGATTCTTCCAGTAGAACAGGGCAGACTGGGATTACTCAATTTGAAGGGGTATTTCAAAGCTACACAGTTAAGGCTCCTATACATAGCACAAGCAGAAAATTAAAACACAAAGTAGAAAGTGATGATGTTGAAACAGGAGGGAAGCTCAAGAAAGGAAGAGAGGCTGGGATTTTGGATGCAGACCTTTAAGGAAAAAACATAATCATACAGAATATTATATCCATAAAGTAACAGAAAGTATTCTAAGGACTAAGCCAACATGGGAATGGAGAAAGGAGATTCTGCCAATAGGGATTACTGCATTTAGCAATATAGACAATAGCCAAGAGGAGGCTGGAATTTATTGGAGAAAACTGGTAAAAAAAACAAGGTATTGGGAGAAAATAACTATAGAAGGGAAAGGTAACAGAATGTGAAAAGGCCAATAATTTATTTGGACTGCAGGTTAGAGAATTGCCTTCCCTATCAAGGATTGATATCAGAGTATAGGCAATGAGAAAGAAACAGGGAGGTCCTAAATGAAAGACCAGCACTGGTAGAGTTTTTAGTAGAATCTACAGCAGAAGCTGCCATCAAAAAAGGAATAATTAGTAGAGTATATAAAATATTGCATGATAACTATAAGAATCAATCAGAGGAGGTTAGAAAGGATTGGGAAGAGAGAGAGAGGATAAACAATTCACAAAGAAACAATGGGAGGATATATGTAGGTCTCCCAAATATGGAACAAAATCTAGATGATTTAGGATTTTTGCTTGGAAATGTTTACATAGATATTTTTATACCCCAAGTAGACTCCAGGTATTTTTTCCTCAGATAGACAGCAAATGGAGGTGTGACTAGAAAGAGAGGTACTTGGGAACATATTTTCTGAGAATATGGGAGGTTGGCAGACTAAGGATTCCTTGCGGGAAGCACTGTTGGAGATGCAGGATGGGCGGACTGGTATGACAAGGGAGATGATTTTTCTGAGCTATGATACAGAATTGGAATTGCCTAGACATGGTAAGGGCATGCTGTGTAGAATTACGGTAGGTGTCAAAAGTTTGTTTTCATTTATACAAACGTATGACTGCTTATTCCATAAGTGATGGTTTACTAAAGATGTTTCTTGTTTAAAAAAGGGGAGCAAATTAATAATTTATATAATGTTGCTTAGGTTACATGATACATAGCAATATACGTGAAGTATAATGTTTAATGTTAATTTAATACAATTTGATCATTTTTGTATAAATGTAAATTTGCCTATGACACAAGTGATAATTCAATAAATGTATTTAATAAAAAAAAAAAAAAAAAAAAAAGGAAACGTTTAACCTCGGTCTTGGACATGAGAGGAGGGCTGATGCCAGATAGATGGGTTTTAATGGAAGAGTAGACAAAAAAGCAGACTGCAACAGTTTATAGAGATGCTGAAGGACAGTAGGAACCTCTGACAAGAGTGGATCCTTGCTGTGTTTGTAGCACCAAATAGAAAATCTTTTCTACTTAGCTGTGTATGATTTTTTTTCTAGAAGTAGGCTTCCTGTAAAATCTGAACCACCTCCTTAAAGAAGAGATACCCTTTAGGTATCAAAACCTTATCATCCAGAGAGTGAGACAGAGAGGCTGTACTGGGATGGAGAAGCAGACCTTACTGAGTGATCAGATCTGGTTGCTATGGTATCTTCCAGGAGTTTCCCTTGGACATGTGGAGTAAGCGGGGAAGTAGAAGTTTTGGATCTTCTTTTAAGGCTTTTAGATGTATTCCTGGAAGCAGTCGCAGAGGTGGGAAGGCATACAGGAATCACCCTGACCACTGAAAAGAGAAGGTGTCTGTCCTCCAAGCTAAGGGAGACTGGATCTTGGTGCAGAGGAAGCTGATGGTTTACTGAGGAAGCAAAAAGGTCTGTGTGGTGTGCCCCACTTGTGCCTGATTGTTTTGAAGACTTCTGTTCAAGGTCCATTCATGAGGGCCCTCCAGGGACCTGCTTAAGGAGTCCACTAGCACATTCTCCTGGGAAGGAATGTATTTATCTGTCAAAGTTAAGTTCACTTGTATGGCTAGGTGTCATGCCACTTGTGCTAGCCTGCACAGTGGGTAAGACCCTGTGCCCCCATTTGCTTAAATATCATTTAACTGTGGTCTTGTCAGTGCACACCAAGACAGTGCCTGGTTTCCATGGGTGCAAGATCTGCAAAGCTTACCAAAAAGTTCTTATTTCTTTCAACCTGATATGGCCCTCCAGGAAAGGAGAAAGCAATTTCCCCTGCACATCATAAGATCCTGTCCATGATCCCATACCCTGTCCGAGGCATCTGTGTGAAGAACTTGGCTGGGTTGAAAGTAAGAATATGGTTGGGTGTGACCTGTTTCTCCCACCAGAGCAACTCCTTTTTGAGGCAAGGTAGGAGAAGGATCAGGATGAATATTGGGAAAAAACAGATTTCAGTTACCACTGAATTTTCCCCATGTGCAGCTTGGCCACAGGAAGCACTGGAATGGTGGCTACTATGAAACCCAAAACTCTGAGGATCTCCCTTGCTGTGCAGTACGACACCTTGTAGAGGTGTTGAAAGAAGCTGGTCAGACTATGAACTTTTTTCTGCGGTAGAAAGGCATGCATTTTGTGTGCGTCTAGCCTGCAACCCAGAAAAATATAGGCCCAGAGTGGGTTTGGAATCACAGATTGTCAGATGCACTAACTAATGTACATGCTTGAGGAGGATGTCCATGGACAGAGCTTAAATAAGCAGGTCATCCAAGTAAGGAAACATGTGGATTCCCTGTGTGCAGCAGTAATCGACCACTAGAGCTAGAGACATTGTAAAAACCCTTGGTGCTACAGAAAGACCAAAGGGCAAAGTAGTACACTGAAAATGCAATGATCCAGAGATGAAGCTGAGGAATTTCTTGCAAGAGGCTTGAATCTGAATGTGAAGGTAGGTATCTTTTAGGTCTAGGGATACCAGAAAGGTGTGAGGAAGGCAGGAGGTTGGGAAGAGAGAGCATTTTGAAAGTAAAAACTTTCAGGAACACATTTAGAAGACAGAGATCCACAATAGGTCTCCATTGTACTTTCTTCCTTGGTACTAGAAAGATTCTGGAATAGAAACCTTTTCCCATGAAGGACCTTGGCACTCTTTCTACGTTGCCTTGATCTAGTAAGTTCAGAATAGAAGAAATGACCAACAGAAGCTTGTTGAGAGGTGGAAGAAGCATGCCCTTTGGAGATGTATTGCTTTCATAAGACATGTCATAGCTTTCTTTGATTATAGTCAGAACCCATTTGTCTACAGTTACCATTTCCCAAAAAGAGGGAGACAAACAAAGCCTTTTGGATAGAGAAGCAGAGTGGTTGAAGACAAGGGAGAGGGAGTAGGGAAGGTATTCACAGGCTTTTGCTTCCAAAGGGAGGCCTCTCTGATTCCTTATGTGGTTTGTCTGAAATTTTTTTGGTGTTTTTCTTTGTGAGCGGACCTACGGTCCCCTCTTAAAAAAGAAACAAGACTGGTTTCTATGGTATCTAGGGACTGTCGAAAGTAGAATTTGTCTACAGTCTTTCAATGGCAGCCTATGGACAAAACAAGAGATCTTTGTCTAAGAGTGCATCTGGTATCTTAGATTTGAAGTCCTCAGGGATGGGCTGAATGCACAGCCATGCTTATCATCTGATGACGGAGTCCATGGCAGCAGCCCTGGAGGTGGCAGTCACAGCATCATAAATGCATTTTATGCTGTGTCTGGCTATTTCTGAAGCTTGAGACAGTAAGGTCTGCATTTGCTGCTTAGAATTTGCTGACTGTGGGACTGACATAACCTTTTGCAAAGACTAATACAGAGAGCAAATGCTTGGTCATTTGGGTCTAGTAGTTCACAGCTCTGAAAACTTGGATGGAGGAAGTGTAGACCTCCTTTCCCCACCTATCCAAAGCCCTACTTTCCTTGTCAGTGGGAATGGCATTAGCACGGGGGCAGCTTAAATTGTTTATCTGAGGAAACAGAGGCTGCAGCAGGGTCAGCCACATGATTCTTATATAGGTATTTAAGGTAAACAGGTACTTTATAGAACCTGTTTGGTATTTTAGGTGCTGGTGTTTGAGAATCAGGAACTGAAGGTGTTGACTGCAAGGCATCCTGGTATGCCTCTAGTACTGGAGGGACTGGAGGAGTTGGTGTGCCCATTTCCAGAAGGCTACAATATATCTTTTGTACATCAGAGATCTGCTTTGATTGCCATTCAAAGTGCACCATCTTTTGAGAGTTTCTCCAAGAGAGGCCTCATCAATGGGAGACTCTGGAGAAAGGGAGTCCCTTTCATCTGAAGAGTGCTGTGCTGGAGAAAGTACTTATGAGTAGTCATCCCCAGAATGATCAGAGTCTACATCTTGTTCCTCTTCAGAGGAAAAATCATCTTGGGTTTGTACTTGTGTGACCCGAAGTAGATGGGTAACAAAAAAAAAGAGGCTTCAGGGCCACGATGGCTTTAAATAAACCCTGGTAGAAATCGATCCATTCTTTTTCCTTGGCAGCTGTAGGGGAGGTCATAAGCCTCACTTTTGCTTTTCAGGCATGACATCAGCCTGAAGTAATCTCAGAGTTTCAGACCCTTAGAGTACCTCACAGGACCGGGAACCTCTTCCCTGACTAGGATTTCAGTGACTATGTGATCCCCTTGAAATGATTATGCATTGCATGGGGTCTCAGTAGAGGGCAACTGACAGGATATCTGACATACAGTAGGTTCTGCAACCTCAGCTGGTATGTCTGACTCAGAAATGTTAGACTACAAATCATCTTAAGATCTCTTGAGTTTCTCCTTTTGCAGAAGGGTGAGGGGTGTTGGGGATTCCTCCATCTTTGCTTGGGGCAGCTGTTCAAGCAGCTGTGTTTCAAGGAAACAGTTATGGAAGAAAAGACTTACACTACAGGTTTTTGGAAGAAACTGGCAGTTCAGGATTTGTAGTGTTCTGGGCCTAAACAAAAAAAGGCTCTTAGTGTGCAAATCCCAGTACAAGTTCTGCCTACCATATTCACACTTACCACTTGCTGCTGGCATCTAACAAAAATTTTAAACACAGTTCAAAATACAAAAAAGAAGGTTCCCCAATGGAGAACTTACTGAAAAATGAACAACTGAAGCAACAGTACCAATGACCCAGTATAGATCAGACATACGCACAATGCAAGAGTCTGAGGAACTTGCATATATGTCTACCCACATACCTCAATGCATATGAGCAAAGATCACGGGTTGGACGTACGACCCCAGGAAGGTAAAGCTTTGGTACCCCCAGCTAGACGTCAGTGGACAAAGACCCATATGCTAATACTGCAACAGTGATTTCAATCAGGACATCTACTTTTGATGCAAGCCATGGGATAACCGAGCCAAAGCTCAAATGATGAATGAGAGATCTAATGTGCAAAAGAGAAGGCAGGCTCAAATCATGTGCTTGAGAGGCAGTAAACATGTTAGACCCTCCTCACTTTCAGCCATAAGGCCATGCTAAATACTGGGGAAGTTTCAACAGAAAAAAGGCCATGCTAAATAAGAGAGAAGTATCAATAGAAAACTTGCTCAAGTGGACAGCATTCTCAACTGTCCACAAATTACAATATGTGAACAGAGCTGAAGTCTCTATTACTTATTTATTTTTTTTGAGTGGCCAGGACAAAACACTGGCACATCTGTCATCACTTTACACTGTGCTCTTTCCCCACAGAGCAGTGTCATTACTGCTGCAAACCATGCCTCATAATATGATGGCCACAAAATCACCCTGAAGGGTTGAATATTTAAAATGTCAAATTTGGGAACTTATCCATACTAAACAAGAAGACCCAGATCTGAAAGGAGACAGTGACAGAAAATAAATTGATGTAAAGGATGGGTGTGATTCCCAAGTTCAGTTAATTATGTTGTAGCATGTGCTAAGCAGGAGGCATGGGCACTTCTGAAGAAGTGTGTCCAAAAAACTGCCAAACTTTTTTTAAACACCTTTATTAAATTATCACTTAAGACACAGGCAAACGAACATTAACCATTTTAACATTTTCCACTGAAATACAACACACATCACATATATTTTCTTTGCTACTATATTCAATCCAACATTAAACATGTTTAATTCCTGCCTTCCCTTAAATTTTAGCCCTACTCCTCCTGAACATTATGCATTTATTGTTCCCACAGTTTCCATTTACTTCTATGCAATTTGCTTCGTTCCTTTTCTAAAGATCCCTCTTGCAGTTCTTATCTCTTTCATAATATTCAATAAGTCAAATACAGTTGGTGTAGACTTTGATTTCTATTTTCCAGTACTTGCTTTTTTAGCAGTCAACATAATTAAACTTAATAAGGCCTTACTATGTCTAGGCAATTCAAATCCTGCACTACAGCTCAAAAGAATAATTTCCTTCCTTAGAGCCATTTGATCATCCAATATTTTTAAGAGTACTCTGTTGGGAATTTTAAAATCTACCAATTCATTACACTCCCAGAGCATATGTTCCCAGCTTAGTCTTTCTTCTCTATCATACCTACAACATATGCTATCTACCTGAGGAAAAAGTCTTTGAAGTCTGCTTGGGGTATAAAAAATACCTACGTAAACACTTCCAAGCAAAGATCCTAAGCCTTCTAGACTTGTCTGGATACTTTGGAGCAATACATATGTCTTCCCATTGTTTTTTTTTTTTGTAAATTGCTTTCCATTCTCTCTTCCCACTCCTTTCTAACATTCTCAAATTAATTCTTATAGTTATCATGCAATATTTTATATGCTGTAATTAACCCATTTTTTAACAACTGCTTCTGTTCTACCAGAGCAGATCATTCACTTAAATTCTTCATATCCCATTCTCTTTGCCAGTACTCTGAAATCAAGCCTGGCAGGGGAGGCAGTCTGTAGTCTGCAATCCAAATGTCTTCTTGGCCTCATCACACTCTATTACCCTTCCTGCTTGAGTTATTTGCTTCCAATATCTTGGTTCCTTTCCCCAAATTTCTCCAGTAAATTGCAACTCCCTCTTGCCTATTTTCTATACCCCAATTTGAAGTCATCCTTAATGGCAAAATCTCCTTTCTCCATTCTCATACTGTCTTAGGTCTTAGAGAATCCTTTCTGCTACTTTATGGATATAATATTCTGTAGGATGGTTGTTATTATTCTTAAGGATCTGCATCCCTAATCCCACTCTCTTGATTTCTTAAACTTCCTCCTTGCTTCATCATCATCCCTTTCCACTTTGAATTATACCTTCTGCTTGCAATAGGGGTAGGAGCCTTAAATATGTAGCTCTAAAATATCCCTTCGAATCAGGTAAGCCTAAACCACTTTGTTCTCTTGGAAGGATCAATATATCCCATTTAGCTCTCATCTTCTTTCTCTCCCAGATAAATTCCTTCAAATCTTTATTATTTCCCAAAACTTCTCCTGGGGTTAATAAAAGTTTGCTTGTATCTGCTACCGATATCCATAAAGAAGAGTTTCCAGTTTCTCAATTTTTATATTATCTTTTGTTTAGTCTCTTCCCACATATCCTTAGCTGCCATAACAGAAGCGTTTTTAATCCATACTCCTAAATACTTCATGTTATGTCCCCATAAATATAGGTATTGCTGAAAAATTCATGTGTGGGTACATAATTTATAGTTATAGCCTTTGTTTTATCTTTAATTTTATATTCCAAAAAGACCTGAAACTGTCAAAATGGTCCATAAAAATGACATGCCCTTTTCTGGATTTATTAGGTACAAAATATCATCTGCAAAAAAAAGCCAATTTTTCTTGATTACGACACCAATTATATCCTTGTATTTGAGTCCTTTATTTTCTTTGCCAATGGCTCTAAACATAAAGCAAACAAAGAGGACACCCCAGCCTGCTTCAATTGAAACACAGCTTTATCTGAGGAAACCTACAATTTTAATTCTTGCCTCTGATCCTTCATATACCTTTCTAATTAACCTTATAATGCATCAAGAAATGAAATAATTACAATGCTCTACTCATAAAATCTCAGCTTCCTCTGTCACTTTCTCTCCATCAAGACCCACCAACAGTGGTATTTTCATACATTCTGCTTCTCTCTGGATCATCGTTCTATTAATATTTCAAATGTCTGTCTACCCTCCACAAACCCACACTGATGCATATCCATCAATTTTGGCAATACCTTCGCCATTCTTTTAGCTAGTATAGACATGGACACTTTATATTCATGGTTTAAAATTGAAATGGGTCTATTTAAAGTGGAGTCTGAAGGGTCGTTGCCATCTTTAGGTAACTCGGCCACTACAGCCTTTATCCAAAATGTTGAGCTTCCCTCCTTTTAAAATACAAAATATTCCCAATCGTCATCACTTTCTTCCAAATTTTTACAGGAATACCATCTGTTCCTGGAAACTTTCCTACAGATTGATTATGCATCACTGTTTTTATCTCATCACCTCCTGTCTTAATGGTTAGTTGCTGAGCCTAGACTACCTCTAACCTTGGCAAAATTAACTCTTCCATAAATATTTCACTTGTACTCTTTCCTGATATCCACATTTCTCTGCTTTATACAAATTTCCATAAATTTTCCAGGAATGTCTCAAACATCTACAGGATCATTGGTTACTTTCCTTGTTATACGTTCCCTAACTCAGGTGACAACCCTTTCAATGTTTTGTTTCCTAAGTTGTTGTGCTAATGCTTCTGTGCTCTGGAGTTATCAACAATAGTTGTTTAACAGCACTCTTTCTAAACTTATGCATATTACTCTGATACACCCTTATTTTCTCTTCAGCATTCTGCATTTGCTCCTCCTCTTGTTCTGTCAGATTTCTCATACTATGCAATACTTTAACCTTTATTGGACCCTCTAAGTAATTTCTATTACTTCTTAACCATGTCTCTCTTTGTTTTTACCCTGTTTTTAAACTCCATTTTCATTTTAGCCCAGTCACTAGCTAGAACATCTGAAGACATTTCTCTATTCCTTAACGCCTGATGGGTAATTCCCATTATCCATTCCTTAAATTCATCTCTTAACAGGTAGGTGGGAAAATGTCAGAATCTTCATTACCCTGCACTGCATCTTAGTTTTTATTTGTGCATGATCTAAACAGTTATTGGATGTGTGTTGAAGCTTTCAGCTAAATGCACATGAACCTGTGAAATAATTTCCATATATTCTAGCCCAGTTATTGTACCTTGGGGAATAATATATAAATTCTATCAGAGTTCCTAATACTGAATTCACATCTTCCATGCCAAACATTTTCATAAATTTCTTAAGAGATCTACCCACATTTTGTTATATTGTCCCTTCTAGGCCCCCCCAGATACACCCGCACTAAAGCAAATCGAATTCCAGTCCCCTCCTATAAATAATCCCTGCTAAAAGCGGATTTCTCCCCAGATTTTATCATTTTGGTGGATTATAAATACATGCCAATTTAAGCCCCCCTTGCCAATTGCTTCTTACTACCAGAAATCAACCATTTTTGTCTTTTGTTTCCCCTCATCTATCACTACTGGAGCCTCTAACAATTTATTACTGCCCTTTTCTTCTGTCCCTGATAGTCTGCTGAATAACCTCTCAAATCTTGTCTTTGTCAAATTCACATGCTCGTTTCTTTCCAAATGTCTCCTGGAGCATTTCTATTTGCACTCTGCATTTCTTAATATAATTTTCTTCCCTTTTTATTTGTACCTGTAAGGCCATTCATATTCCAGGTACTACAGACATCGTGATAAAAAGCTACAGTTCCCACCTATTATACATGGCAGTATTTTGAATGTGCATTTCCAGCTTTTGTGTTGCATACATATACTACTGTTTGGCAGGCTAATCTTTTGTACAGTTGTTTCTTCTTATCTCTATTTGCACCTGTCACTTTTTTCAAGACTTTTTGTTTTAATGAAAACCCACAAACAAAACACTAAATACAAACACTCCAGCCTCTATTAACTTGTAACAAACACACAAAACTATGTACATCTTCAAAACATGAAGTTTAATCCAGAAGGGAACAAATGCCCAAATTAATGGCAGCACCTACAGGCACTGCCTAACCTAAAAAAGGAAGTTATGTACTCACCATAACATTCCATTTGTGTTGTCCATTTTTATTCTTCCTCAAGCAATGGATTTGGATCCAAATCTCAGTTCCAAATCGGCCACTTTCTACAGATTCTAGGATCCAAATCTTGAGCTCCTCCCTTATCCATAATGCCCCTGTCCCCCACATCACCTTTGATTGAGTTTGTTGCTAATATATACATATAGTACAATAATAATGCTGTGACAGGAAAGCAACAGTGAAAGATCAGGATCTCAAACAGGAACTATGGTTCCTAACAACACTTCTGTTAGATCTCTCCCAATAAGGAGGATGGAGAAGGGGGGGGGGGGAGGAGGGAGGGGAAGTTGAGGAAGAATGAAAACAGACAACACAGATGATTATGGTGAGTACATAACTTCTTTATCTGATGTTAGCATTTTCATTCATTCCTCAGCCAATGGGGTAGAGTCCCTAACTACAGAAATTTGGGTGGCCCTCATGGAAGGATGTTCAGAGCACCATAAAACCAAAGGCAACTCTATTCCTGGAAAAGTTATCTAATTTGTATTGCACAATAAAGGTATGTGTATTTGACCAACAGGCAGCTATGCAAATATAATCAATACAGGCTCTAGACTAAAAATCTGCTGAAGTAGACATTGACCTGGTTCAATGTGCCTTCAATTGTCTAGATAATGCAATACCTTTAGAAAACAAAACATAGGAAATGCAATCTGATATCCATCTGGCCTAAGTGGTCTTAGAAATTGGCCTTCCCATTCTTATTTTAGAAAAGGAAACAAATAGCTGATCAAATTTTCTGAATGCTTTTGTTCTGTTTATGTAAAAATGTGTCTAGGTACATTCACCTTAATTTTCAAAATTATGGGAAAAAATGGTAGATTGAGGAACTGATACTATTCTTAGACACAACTTTTGGCTAAGAGGAGAATTTGTATGTAAAGTGACTCTACCTTTGCGAAAGGTCAAATATGGTGGTTTAGAAGATAGTGCTTGTAATTCTGAGCAGAGATTATAGCCACCAAAAACAGTTTTCCAAGAGAAATTTTAGAGCCATCTTGGCTGATAGTTCAAAAGGAGAATGTACTAGGGTTTGTAAAACCATGGCGAGATCTCAGGGTGGAGTGGGGTCTTTTATTGGAGGTCTGAGTAAGAAACTACCACTAATAAAAGCTTTACACAATTTAAACAATGCCAAAGAGGAAGCAATATCATCTGTGTAGTGACTAGAGATAGCTTCCAGTTGAACTTTAATAGTAGAGAAACTTGCTCCATCCTGGAAAACTGAAGTCTAGTGCAGCTGTGATTGAGTGGCGAAAGGATCTAATTGTTTCTGATGAGCACAAATAGTGAATCTCTTCCATTTACTTTTGCTTAGCTTTCTAGTGGAAGACAGCAAAATTTTATGAACTGGAGAAGAAATCCTGGAATTTCTAGCCATCATTGGAATTGGAGAAACCATGCAGTCAAGTTTGAGGCCTACAAGATCTGGGCGAATCTGTCCTGAAGCGTGACATAGGGGATCTGGACTGGGATCCAGCATCCAGTGAGTATGTAAGAGGTGAGACCAAAGGAAGGGGAAACATACCTATTGAGGCCAAAAGGCAGCAAAGAGGATCAATCTTCTCTTCAACCGTTGAGCTTTCTGAAGAAATTTGGGAATGAGAAGTAGGGGAGGATAAGCATAAAGGAGACCAGAGGTCCAAACATGAACTAGGGCATCTCTCGTTGACTGCCCCTGAGGAGGGATCAGGGTAAAGAATCTGCTGCATTTGGTGATGCAAATAGGTCAAAGCAAGGTTGACCCCACTTGTGGAAGATCATGTTTGCCACTGACAGAGAGCACTTGTGAGGTATGAAGATGGTCCTGCTGAGACTGTCTGCTAGAATATTGGACTTCCCCGGTATGTACTTTATTACTAGGAAGTGTTTGAAAGAGATCACACATTGCCAAACTTTCACTGCTTCTCGACAAATGGGGGCAAGATCTGGATCCCCCCAATTGATTTAACAGACTACTGACATGTCCACATATACTGCAATGCTTCGTAGATACAGAAATCTCTGAAAGGCCTGCAAAGATAGAAGCACCGCTCTCATCTCTAGAACCCTGATATGCAGATTGGTTCTCTACACCGACCACATGCCTTGGACCGTCTGTGCCAAGACATACCCCCCCTCCAACTTGGAGGCATCCATGGACAATGTGGTGCTGGTTGGGAGGAAGGGTAAATGGATGCCCTTTCCCGATTTCTTCTGAGTAGACCCACTAAAGAAGAGAATTGTTGCACACTCAAGACAATTTTATGGGATGACTCGAGGGGTAGTGATGACCATTGCACTGCCAGAGTCCATTGGAAGATTCTCATATTTAAGCGAGCTGTTGGAATCAAGATTATAGTGACAGCCATCAAACCTACTGCTTTGAGGACCAATCTTGCTGTGGGTGTTGGAATGGCAAGAACTTGCCTAATGTATGTTCAAGGTTAGAATTCTGTTCTGAGGCAGGAACATTAGACAACTGACTGACATGAACTGGGTGCAGATGAGATTTTTACATACTGATTGTGAATTCCAGTGTCAGTGCTAGCTGAAGCAAATAATCTCTGGGTTTTATCAGGAGATGCCTGGTCGGCATGGACAGAAGCCAGTCATCTAAACAGGAAGCACTCTGAATCCAAGCAGTCTCAGGTGAGCTGCTACCACTGCCATACATTTGGTGAACACCCTGGGGACTGTGGTGAGACTAAAGGGCAAGACTCTGAATGGCTCCCAGCCAGAAGTGGAGAAACCTTTGTGAAAGACTGTTCATTTTGATGGGATAGTACGCATTTCAAAGGTACACAGATCACAAGCAGTCATCCTTTTGGAGAAAAGGTGGAATGTACTGGACCATAACCATCTGGAATTTGGAGTTCTTTATGAATTGGTTGAGGTAAGTTAGGTCTGGTCTTTTTTGACACTAAAAGGAACCTAGAGCAAATTCCGTATCCTGTTTGGTCTGGTCAGACCTTCTGGATGACTCTTATCTAGCACCTTTGCAATTTCCTAAGCTATTAATATGGAACATCAGGGAGAATTTTCTTTGGTTTCACTGGAAGTTGTAAAAAGGGAATGAAGTAAAATATCCTCTGGATATGATCTTTTACACCCAAAGTTCGTTTGTGATGCCTACCAGACATCTTGGTGCAAGGATAGGCACCTCAGACTCCCTCCAGAGGAGGACAGTTGGGCAATCTCTCAGGAGTGCTAGAAGGACCTGTCTGACAAAGAATCTTGAGATCTTTGATCTCTGGACTCCCTCTGCTCTGTGGACAGCATCTACCATTATAATTATTTCCCCCTCTGCCTCTGGGGAAAATTCTCCATGTGACTACTGGAAAAGACCTTGAGACTTCTTGAAACATTTTCTTACCCACCATGCTGGTTCCCAGAAAAAAGGTCTCTGTGGAGAATACTAATTCTAACTGCAGACAAGGTTTTTCTGTCTTGTTCACTTAGGGAGAGAGTGTCTCTTTCACTGTTGGGCCAAACAATAATGATCCATCAAAAGGAGCTTTGACGAATGACACCTTGAAAGGTTCAGCAATGTCACAACCACATCCAGGCATGTCTCCTTATGGTTATGCCTGAACTGGCCACCCTTGAAGTACCCTCTACGGCGTGCGAGATTAACCTCATGGATGCATTATGGATGGATTGTAGGGTTGCCATTCTCGAGGAAAAGGTTTTCTGTTCCTCTGCAGGCATGGTCCCTGGGACAGAATTAGAAAGTTCCTTTAGAAAGTCCCTCTGCAATCTCGTGAAGTGTGCCGGGTAATTCAGTGATTGCAATGCAAAGGTCACTGATGTGTAGACCTTCTTCCGAAACCTGTCCAAAGCCCTAGACTCCCTGTTAGGGGGATGGTAAGTGGAGATCTGTTCTGCTAGCTCCTTCTCAGTGGCTGCCAGAACAACCATGGTATCTATGAGAATTCCTTTCGTCCAATGTTGTCTATCTGTGGGGACATTAAGAATTTGATCAGGTTGCTTAGGAATAGGTTCGACAGCGTTTGGTTTCTTCCACGGCCTGTGGGAGACTAGATCAATAAGCTCATCCGCTGAGGGGGGGGGGATAACCCAAGATGTGGATGGGCCAGATCTGAAGCCTTCCAAAAACACACATTCCTTCTGGGAAGGGTTTTGGACAGACCAACTATCTTTCTGGCAAAGGATCTCTGTGAGGAATCCAAGTGCCTCCTCTTGCACGTTCTCTTATGGGAAACCTCCTCAGTGGGCTGTTCTGGGCAGGTATCAGAACAGATTAGGAGCTCCGTAGCTGGGACTATTTGGAAGCTCTTCTGGGCTGGCTGTCCCTGAACTGGAGGATGTGAAGGCTCAGATGCAGGATGCAGAGAGTGGGTAGGGTACATCTCCAATGACGGGAGAGTAGAGACTGTTCTCAGTTGACAGAAGACCCTCTCCACCACCTTGAAGACAGAGGGACCCAGAGAAATCAAGGGCAATCTCTCCAGAGCCGTGACTCTTGGAGCAGACAACCTCCAAGTCCACCCAATCCCACACCAAGAGGTAGGAGTCAGACCCGAGCTGTCAAATGCCAAGGCTCTGAAAACTTCAGTCAAAAACAACCCCTCAGAACTGGTGCCAATGATTTGGCTCAGAGATCTGGCACCAATGATTTGGCTCAGAGATCTGTCGTGCTCCAACAGGGTCAGAGACAATTGGGTCAGGGAAGTAGTCAAGAGTCGAAATAGGAAACATTGTCAGATCTGATGCGTCAACTCTCAGAACCCTCAGATCTATGGACTTTGAAACGGGTGGTCAGACTGGAGGAGGAGTAATCACTGGAAGAAGGTAGGTTGATGGCTCATGGATAAGAAAGGGTATGGAGCTGGTAAACCCCCATCTGGATTTGCATTCTGAGGAATCTCCTCACCTTCCTATCCACCTCTGCTTCAGAAAGACTATGGAAGGACCTAACAGAAGATGAAGTGGAGGGTGGCCTGGAGGACTTCTTTGGAGTTTCTTGCAGAAAAGATGGCCTCAGCGGCACTCATTCTAGTGAGAATCTAGGAACATGGGGATAAGGGGACAGAGCCAAGGACTGCATCAGATCTGATAATTTTGATATCTTCTTTGGAGGTTCTGAAGTAGATGATCGAGGAGTAGTCTGGAAAGGAGTGCCCTTGTCTCATACTCAAAGCCTACACGCTTATAAAAATGCCTGTTTACAGTTTAAGTCAAAGGCAGTAATCTACAGATTCACCCTTGTAAAACAGAGAAAATCTAAATTCTACATATAATATAGTCAGCGTACATTTACACCCCACCCCAGTAGCCCAAGATCACAGCATTTGAACATTAAACTTGTTTTTGGTCCAGCATTTTTTCTCGTTATACTGTAAAATCTATATTTCTTACAGGCAAAAAAAATAACTTGTTTACTGTTATATCTTCAACCCATACAACAGTCACTGAAAAAAAAACCTCCCACCACCTTTTTAAAGATCCCCGACTGCACAAAACTCTTTTACTGTATAGCATGTAGTTTACATCATGAAATGTTTTATACAAATACTAATAAGAACAAACATTTTTACTTACAGTTAGTTCCCCCTTTTAGTGCCCTTCTAGATAGTGATATAAAGGGGGTATATGTTTTACAGTTAGCCCACAAGTTTAACAGTCAACAAGCCAGGTTTTTCAGCCACTTTTTCTTGCCAAACTATTTTCACAAATGCGATAAGATCAGTGGTAGCGAACCTTTTGCGCTCGGTGTGTCAAAAATTCAGAAAATGCCTATCTTGACTCTGCTGGCATGTCACCCCCCCCAGAAAAAAAGAGAAACAATTCTTTACATATTCATTTATTTAAAAAAATACAGTCCAGTCATGTGTGCTGCTATGTATTATAAAAGTAAAAGAAAAGTCAGTGACATACAACACAGAAAACAATATGTGCACTGATATTGAGCTTAAAATAGTGCACCAAAAAATTACCCTACCTTTAATAGTAATTTTGAATTGAACTGAAAAAATATGGAACACATTGCATTTGAATTGATTAACATCAGTTAATGACTTTTTTGTTTCCGAGTTTTAATAGATAAGTGCAGGGTCACATATTTCTTGTTTTTTTTGTTCATTCAGTTTCTTTGGTAATTCAGGTATTGGTGAATGCTGGTGTGTCACCCAAAACATCAGGGCGTGTCACCTTTGACACGTGTGTCATAGGTTTGCTATCACTGGATAAGATGCATTATAGTCTTCAATTTATTCACTAACTTCAGAGTTGCTGGTCTTCTTGTTCACTTCCATCTTCCAATGCCACACCTTTGGTTCAAGTCCAAGGTACTGCTGATTCTTCTAGTAAACTCCTGTACTTTCTCGGTCTTAGGCATTTTCCTTTTGAACACTGGAAAAGGTTTCACTGGGAAAGTCGAAAGCTTACTGTCAGAAGAATAAAAAGATGAGTCCCCTTCTGCTTGGTGACTCACTTTTGGATGCATCATTTTTTTCCTCCTTAGTCTGCTCTGAGTCAAAAATGACTTTGACCCTCCAAGCTGGATAGAGCAGCTTAAACCTCACACCCATTTCTCGACATTCCCTGACTGCTGGGATACATTTGCTTCTCTTTTGCCTGGTGCACAGTGAATAATCACTTTGTACAAATACTTTGCCTGTTCTTAATACTTTGTCCTTCTGCCACAGTTTTGTCAGGATCAACTCTTTGTACTGGTATAATTGCATCTTTACTAACAAGGTCTTAGCTGCTTCCTCATGGCCAGGTTTGGAGCATACACTCAATGAGCCTTTTCAATTAATAAATTCTAATGTGGAACACCAGTCCAGCTGCTTATTTGTGCTGCCATAAAATTAATATAGTCTGTTCCAATTACTCTAGTACAGCAGAAAATCTCAGTTTTTTCTCTGCGCGCTATTTTCTTTTTTTTAAATAGTTCTTGAGAAACCTCATATTCAGCCAACTTTTTCATCATGTCAGCCTCTGATTTTTGCAATTTTATCAGTTCATCTGAATAGCTAGTTAAATATTCTATTTTTCCACCATTTTGTTGTTTGAACTGATAGACCCCTTCAATGTTTCATTTATTTTAATCACCTGACAGTACAGCTGAGTTATATTTTCTTCTAAATTATTGGAAGCCATCTCTTGACCCAAAGTTGACGCTTGAACTGCTTTTTGCTTAATAGCTGCAGAATACTTCCCAGTGTTTTATCTTTACCCTTTCTGGCTGATTTTCTTTCAGGTTTTCCAAATTTCATTTTTTCCTGGAATCCAGGTAATGCATTTACTAGCCAGTAACTGAAATTTACCAAAAATGTTTTCAATAGCACTTTTTGTCAGTTTCTGTTTTCACACTGGGAGAGCTGAATTTATGCTGTTGATCTGCATGCAGCCATCTTGGAAATCAAAGAACTGACAAACTTTAGTCAGAAACAGAAGATACCCAGATGTACAGCAGAAGATGTGGGCTCACAATATCTTATCAATGGTTTTGAAAACCAACAAAACTTTTGAAAACAGTTCTTAGGTTAATCAACGCCAACTTTTTCCTTTGGATGAAATGGTAATCCAAGGCCCTATCAGTCTGAATTGGTGGTTACCTCAGGTGGATGTAAAAGATCCCAGACACTTTTTGGAGTGAGTGAAGTTCCCCAGTGCCTTGGTCAAATTTCCCTTAGTATGAACACCACTTTGGTCTCCCCTGAAAACAGGGCACTGGTCTAGTGGAACTAACCTTATCAAGAGTGCAAATATAAATAAAAAAAAAATACTTGGAACACAATAAAGATAAGTATAAAAACAAGGGATATGGATCTGTATGGCTGAAGTATTACATCATTTTAAACCACCAAGTTAACAGTTTTGTCCATCACAGGGTAATCAAAGGCTTGAAAAACACAACTACTGTATACAGCCACTGATCTTGCAGTGTTTCACATTTCAGCAGGTTTTTCCCAGGGACTGTGGACTTAACACTTAAGGAGATTTCATCATCCTCCAATTATAAACAAAAGTTATGTGCTTACTATAAGGGAATGTCTTCATGATCTACAGACTGCAATGGTAGCACTGGTGACTGCAGTCTGTCTGATTTTGGCATCTTTTGGAAGCTCTCCTAAGCTAAAGCTCCAACCATGCAACTCTCTCCCTTCTACCGCCATACTGATTTTGACAGCTTACAAAAGATAATGCAAAAGGATATTGCAAATTTATGCTATACAACTTTAAAACAGAAGTTTCAGACTAAGTTTATCCCTGTATGCCTCTGTTGTATCCATAAGACCAGTGTGGAAGTGATAGGGAACAAAGAATGGGAAAGATGGGTACATTTGTTGCATGTACACACACACAGATCATGAAGATCCATTGTTATGGTAGTTACACAATTGTTGTATCTTATGTGATCCGGCCTATACACTGCAATGGTGGGACCGAGTCTTCAGCAGTGCAGCTTGGATGCATCATGAGAGAAGCACACAGAAAATGATGGCCCAGAAGGGAGACCTGGACTTTGATATCATATCCAGCTTAAAGTGTCTTGTAACAGTGTGCAATGAAGCCAAAGTAACAGCAGTACATACATCATTCACATTTTTGAAATAAGCTGAAGACTGTCACTGACCTTTAAGAGTGAGATCTGGTTTTACCAGTAAGAGCTTTCTAGCCAGATGATTTAAGAGGTAATACACTCAAGACCAACCACTGGGACACTGTACCTTTAGGAAACTTCTGAGCAAGTTAGTGGGTGCAAAAGAAATGAGTGTTATTTAGGTAAAATTTTAACTGCTTGTGAACATCTAGGAAAAGTCATGAATTCTCTTTGCTGGTAAATTGCAGAAAGAACACTGGAAGCTTTACAGACTGATTAAAGCTACCTGTAGCATGAAACCTATATTAGTTCTTAAATTACTCTGCCATTGCGGAGGACTATTAATAGATGATGGTATGAAGCAGCATGTAGTTCTGAAACTGGCTGAAGTAATGACCGCTAAAAACAATGTCTTCTAAGATATATGTCTGAGACCTACTTTGGCAGCTGGTTCAAAGGGGAAAGCAAGCGAGTTTTCCTAAAATAAAAATTAAGATCCCAGGGGGAGTAAGAACCTTAAAGGAAGATATTAGCATGAAAGTACACTTCAAAAATGCCTTACAAACCTTTTGAGGAGCTAATGAAGGGTGACTAAACTCTTAATAGAAGATGGAAACAGCAGAAATAAGAACCTTTACAGTATGAAAAATGGAGCTCTTATTAAAAGATTTGACTAGAAACTGGAGTACTGCAGAAGTAGGCACCTTTCTTGATTTGTGTTCAATGTGGAGAACGTCCATCATTTGACCTTCTGGTGGATGGTTTCTGCAGTGCAGTTAAGCTCTGGACCACTCTAGAAGTAAGATGGGTCCCTGGCCATTAGCAAAACTGAATGAACAATGCAGTTAACTTGAGGGCTAGAATGAGTGAGACTTGGCAGACAGGTGACAGGACGACTGATGGAAGCTGCAAAAAGATATCTCCTAAAGAGATAAGGGCGTAGAATGACTTCGGCCTTGCACAGTTTCATTTTCTGAATGTACTTCATTATGAGTGGAAAGGGGGAAATGCGTAAAGCGGCCTGAGAGGCCAACTGACTACAACATCCATGGTGGTCTGCTTCCCCTTTTTTCTAGAAACATATTAATTGAAGTATCACATTTTAAATAATGACACACACAATGAGAAATGAAACCACGAAAACATCTCCATTGTTAATGGCATGCACGAATACTGCATTAGAATAGCATTTCCATTGTTAGACTCATGTAGTATACATGCTTTTTAACAATTTTCATTCATTGCAACCTTACATACATTGCTCAATTCCTGCCTTCCTTTAAACCACATTTCTTATTAATAGTCTGCATATCTTGTTCCTACAAATTCCATTTATTTCAATGCAATTTACACCTTTCCTTTTCTGAAGATCTCACATCTCCTTCTATCTTAATGTCCAATACTTTACAGTTGGTTAGACTTTGATTTCCATTTCCTAATGTATATATTTTTGGCAAACAAATGGCATTAACTCAGTACAGCCTTTGTATGTTTATGCAGTTCAGATTAAATATTTGAGCTCAAAAAATTCACTTTTGCAGTTATAACCCTTTACTCACCCAAGTGTGTAGGGAAGAAGACTGCCAACTTGTTACATTCCAAAAAAACTGTTCCCAATTACTTCTTTACCAATTCCTATCAGACCTCTCAGCATCTGCTACTTACCCAAGTATCCTCCATTTATGGTATAAAATAAAATCTATGCAAATACTTCCATGCAAAAATCAAAAACTTTTCTGACTTTGTTTCATAGCGAGAGGCATAAAAATGTCCTCCCTTTGAAATTACCTTTCCATTATCTTTTCCTTGACTTTTCTAACCTGCTCTGATTTTTTTATAGTTATCCTGGAATATTGTATGCACCCTACTAATTATCCCTTTTTTATCATCAGTTTATATTTTACATGCAACTAAAAGCTCTACCAGAGCTGGTCTTTCATGCAGTACTCCCCCTATCCATTTCTCACTGCATATACTCTTAACAGTCACAGGTAGGGTAGGCAAGGACTAATATGCAGTCCAAGCTTCTGCTGAGCTTTTTCCTACTGTATTACCTTTCTCTTTCTAAATATTTGTCCCAAATACCATGGTTTCTTTGCAAATTTCCTGCAGCAAACTCCAAATCCCTCTTGCATATTTTCTACACACCTGCCTGCAGTCATCTCTATTGGTAAAAATCTCCTTTCTCCACTCTTGTTGGCTTAGTTCTTACAATACTTTCTGCAACTTTATGAATATGAAATTCTGTATGGTTGTTACTCTACCTAAGGACCTGTAGTATCCAGAAGCCTACACTCTCTTTCATGATCCCTCCAATTTCATCTTTCCACTTTGATTTACAACTTGCTGCTTGAATTATGTACATTAGTTTTAAATGTGTAACTCTACACTATCCCATCAAATCAGGTAATCCTAAATCACCTTGCTCTATTACAAGAATCAAATTACTGCACTAAACCACTAACCTCTCCTCAACTCAAATAAATTCCTTCAACTTTTTATTACTTTTCTACACTTCTTGGTGACTGATAAAATGCACCAGACCTATACATAAAACTAAAGGGACTAAAAACATTTTCACTGCTTATTTATGATCCTTAATCAAGAGCTTTCAGTATCTTAATTTTTATTTACCTTTTGTTTAATCTCTTCTCACACATCCTTTACAGCTATATCAGAATCCTTTTAGATCCATAAATCTAAACACATCATCTTATCATGTCTTCATATATATGAGAATTGCTAACCCAATTATTGTGAGGGTACATAGCTTACTGGTATAGCCTTTGTTTTAGCTTCATTTATTTTATATCCTGAAAAGACTTGAAATTGTCTCAAAATGTTCCATAATACCAAAATGTACTTTTCTGGATTTATAAAGTACAAAATATCATCTACAAATAAAACAAACGTTTCTTGATTATAATACTAGTTATTTCCTTGAATTTGGCAGTCTTGCATTTTCACTGCTAATGGCTCTCAACATAAAGCAAACAAAGGAGAAAGAGGGCACCCTTTTTGGTTCCTCTGTTCAAGCACATCTTTTCAGAGAGGACCCGCCTCCCACCATAATTCTTGCCTCTGATCTTTCAAATATCCTCCTTATTAACCCTATTATTCTATCAGGGAAAACTGAATGCTACCACTAAGCTACTCATGAAATCCCAGCTCACTCTTTTGAATGTTTTCTCTGCATAAAGACCTTCCAATAGCAGTGGCATTTTTATACAGTCCACTCCCCTCTGGATCATCATTGTTTTAGTAGTTATTATATGTTTAGCTCCCCTCCACAACACACACAGATCCATAGTTATCAATTTTTGGTAACACTTTTGCTTTTCTCTTAATATGAAGGCACACTTCATAACCCTTGCTTAAAACTGTAATGACTCAATATGAAGCTGTGTCTGAAGTGTCTTTACTCTCTTTCCGTAATGCAGCCAGAAGAGATTTTTTCCATGTTTGCACTCACCCCACTTTAACATACTGTTAAATAAAACTGTGTAAAAATGTAGCACTTTCTTCCACCCTAACTAAAATGTTTTTACAGGAATACAATCTTTTCCTATAAACCTCCTATTTGATTAATTATACATCACTGTTTTTAACTAATCTTTTTTCTATGTTTAGCTATCAACTGTTGATCCTCATCTTCTTCTAACCTTGGCATAATTAAGACTTTCATGAATATTTCCACGTATGCTTTTCTTGGTTCACCCATTGCTCTTCATTAAATAGATTTTCATAAAATTTACAAACTGTCTTCAATACCTCTATAGATTTTTATTTTGCCACACATTTATAGGATGTTATTTTTTTTACCATGGGCTATCTGGGTTTTAACCCTTTCTCCTTTCAGTTGCTGAAATAGTAGTTCTAATGTTTTTTTTTATATGGAGTTACCAAAAACACCTGCATAATAGCAACCTTTCTAAATTCATATTATCCAAATACTGCCATATTTGCCTTTAGCATGCTACAGTCACTTTTCTTCTTTTTCTGTGAGATCCCCCTGCTTTAGCAAAACTTTAACCATTGTCAACCCATCTAAATAATCCCCATTACATCTTTCACATATATCTCTCTCATATTTCTAACATGTTTTAAACTCAGTTTTCATTTTAGCCCACTGACTAGCTATCCTTCCTGAAGTAATTTCTGTCATAACTCTCTAATCATTTCCACTACATACTCCTTAAGTTGTTTTTGAGCAGGTAAGCAGGAAAACACTAGTCTCTCACTAACTCCAATGCCCTGTACCTTTATCTTAGCTTGCATTGGTGCATGATCTGAGTTAGTTATTGGAAGTGTTTCAATTAAATACAAATGCTCCCATAAAATATAATTTCTACCAAGACTAGCTCACTTATTGTATCCTGGGGAAAATATAAAATCAGTTTAAGTTCAAGCTACTGAATTCACATCTTCCAAATGAAATATTCTCATGTACTTCTTCAGAACTACCTCTTGTTAAACTTCCCTTCCAGGCCCACTGATTCATCCTCACTATTGAAAATTTGGTTCCAGTCTCCACTGAAAAACACTCCCTGCTGCTTATTTCTCACATTATTCTCTTAAATTCCATAACAGTAGTTTGAGGGGGCATAAAACACATGACACCAGAAACCTCTCTCTCTGCCAATAAGCCCTTACTGCCACAAATATACCATTGTGTTCCCCTCTTCTATCACTACTGCAGCCCCTCTCATAATTAGTGTTAACTCCTTTGTTTCTGATACTCTGCTGAATATCCACACTGAAACCTGTGAATATGTCAACTTCAAATATTCATTTCTATTCAAATGTTTCCCCTATAACACTACGTGCAAATTACACTTCTTAATATAATTCAATACATTTCATTTTCTCTACATACCTTTAAGACCATTTACATTTCATGATAAAACTGTAAGAACTGTTATTGTGATTATAAGTTATTAATTCCACCTATTATACACAATAGCTTTTTTGAATGTACATTTCCAACATTCAGCTTACATGTAGATGTTTCGTAGACTAATTTCTTATGCAGCTACTGCTTCTCATCTCTATTTGAGCCCAAATCATATTTTTTTCAATAAAAACTAACAGAAAACTAAACAGATTTTCCAAATACCCCATCTGCTTTTAACTTAGAGCAGACATATAAAACTATATGGATACTCAAAAAAAAAAGGGTTGACCTGTTCAGATAGGAGCAGTTACCCCAAACTGATGTGTGCACTCACAGGTATCACCTATTCTAAAATGTACCTACTCATAACAGTAGCTTTTTGAATTCTTCACTGCTGTGGTACCCTTTAAGGCTACATGGAGTTGCATCTTGCCTAAGCTGCAACAACCTGCCAAGTCTGAAAAGCAGTGACTTCCGTCAACACCTCCACTCTGGCTGCTGATTGGTCACCCCTGAGGAGGGAAAAATCAGCTTCCAGAATGGAAAATCTTCAGGACTTTCTCAGCTAAAAGATAAGTGATAAGTAAAGTATGCATTCTGAAATAAACCAGAAATAACTGCCAAGCTATTCCCATCAAAAATTCTATACAGAAACTCTAAATAGTGCAAGGGAGGTGAGTGGGTTGGTGCATGCATCTACTGCAGCAATGAGTAATTCAGTGTCTACAGTTTAGGGTAAATTCAACTTGCACAATCACACTAATCATTCCCAGTAATACAGTGGCCTTTAAGCTACATGGGTTGATAACCACAGCCTTTTCAATCTGGGAGGAGGAAGGATAAGAATCCAGGAGCCTCTGGAGAATGGTCTTTGCAAAGCCAGTACTGGATCTAGACAAGACAGTCCACTTAGCAATTCCTTGTACAAGTACCTATTGAGGACCATTAGCTGTCTCTATTTTTTTTTAACTTATCTTTTGGTGACAGGGTTAGTCCCACTAGGCTAATAGCCCTCTTATCAGGGGAGACCCAAAGTGGTTTTTATATTACTAGAGGAAATGTGGTCAGGGAACTCCTCTTACTCTTGGTAGTCAGAGGAAGGCTTTGTGTGCTACACATCCTGACTTCTTGTTTCCTGTCCAGGCATGGAGACAGCCAGGAGGACAGGGAGAAAATATGGCTGATTCAGCTTTTGATTTTTTAATATATGATAGTTTAAAAGTTATAAAAAAGGAATTAAGTATGCCGGATTTTCAGATTATGTGGCTATATGGGTTCAAGTATAGGAAAATTAAGAATATATAAGAATAGGAAAAGGAATAAAGAGAATGAATGAGAAAGAATTAGATTTAGAAGAGAAGAGAAGAAAAGAACTTATGGAATTATGGAAAAATCACAGGAATGTGACTTGTATGAGAATTGGGCTCTTTGGTAGCTTAATTTTCAACAGAAACCTATAAAAGTGTTTTTAGAATGCATAAGGAAGAAAAGAAGAAAGGAAAGAGAGAGAGATTAAATCAAGAAACATTTAGAAATTTAGCAGAGACGAAACATTTATTTTATGAAAAAGAGAAATATATAAAATGAATCAAATTAAAATTAACTTGTTATACAAACAAAAATATTGTTTACAAGGAAAGAAGTGGTAGCACCACATTTGAGTAAAATGATTAAAGAAGGAAAACTAAGAGAATTAAAAAATAAGGAAGGTAAGCAAACAAGACAGCAAGAAGGAATACATGAAATACTTAAAAGAATATGTACTGAAACTGAGAAGAAAACAGAACACATTTATAAAAGGGTGAAAAATTAAATAATGAAGATGAGTATTTAGAACCAAAATAATTATGAAAGAATTTAATGAAATTCTAAAAGATACTAACATGAAATTCTGCAACAGGATTGGATGGAACTGAACGTATGAAATGAAAGAGTGGCAAAACATTTTTATAGAAGTTAAAATACTGGCAAAAAATAATTTTTATAGAAGTTATGAATGAATGGTTAGAAACTGGAATTAGAGAGAAAGATGTATAGGAGTTATAAAATTTATATTTAAAAAAGGGGTTTACCTTCAAAATTTAGAATGCTAAATGGTTGAAAATGAATTGGTTGAATGCGCTATATTGAATGATCAAAATGTTGAAATAAAATTAGTCTAAACTCACAATGTTGAAATTATCGAATTTGCACATTTCTGCACTATACTGTGATATCAGAGTTGGTATATTTAAGTAGGGGTGTGTGGGGAGCACAGGCCCCCACATGGGGGGTTCAGGGGGCGTAGCCCCCCTGCAAAATAGTAGAGGTGGTCTCATTACTTTTACAAATTAAATAATTTTAGACATTTTGATCACTCAGTGTTTTGGGTTTAGATGTTATTTTTCAACCAAATGAACATTACACATTATAGCATTCAACATTTTGAAGGTAAACCTAAAAAAAGAAATAAAGAGGAGATAAACTGGAGACCTGTAACACTGAATATGGATTATAAAATATTTTATGACAACAAAAAGGTTACAAAAAATGGATAGAATACATGACCAAAACGTATTGTGAAGGAAAGGAATTCAAGAGTTATTATGGAAAATAACAGAACTGATATCATAATTAAAAGTGTAGAAGCGGAGGTTATGATAGAGGATGCAAGCAAAGCCTAATATAATATTCAATACAAATCATTATGGAGAATATTGCAGGCATATAATGCAAGCGAAAAATATTACAAGTAATAAAATCTGTTTATGAAAGGAACTACACAAAACTAAATATAAATGGCTGGATTGGGGAAGAAATAAAAATAGAATGTGGAATAAAGCAGGGCTCCCCAGCTAATAGTGTAATCTTCTCATTAGTTATGAATGTAATAGTGAAGAAAATTAATAAAATGTCAATTAGTGGTAGATACAAAATGATGGATGTACAATTGCCAATAATGTATAATTATGCAGATTATATTGTATTAATTGTTAAAAATAAAGTATGGATGCAAAAAGTAAATGAAAAATTAAGTATAAATTAAAAATGGTTTAAGTATAAATAAAGAGAAAAGTAAAGGATTTGGTTTGAAGGTATGACAGGAGGTACTGAGCTCAATGAAAAAAAAATATATATGGGATAATATTTGGAAAGAATGAATAAAGACAACAACAATGGGTTAATGTACTCAAAGAAGTAAAGGATACAACTACTTTTTGGAAATCATATGGATTTTCATATAGACAAAAAGCACACTTGTTGAACACCATGGTAATAGGAAAATTTGTGCTTATGTTGCTAACATCCATACGATTCCTATAAAGTATAAAAAGGAACTAATGATGTTTATATTTTCTTTTATATGGGGCTGTAGACTGAATCCAGTCAAAAGAGGGATTCTATATATGAAAGAGCAGCAAGGAGGCTTGGGTTTAATAAACCCAATAGTACATGCAGCATCTTTAATTTTGTATAAGGTATTAAAAAGAATTATGAAGGAAAATAAAAACTTGAAAGAAATAATACTATATTATAAACACAAAGAATTGTGTGAAGGAATTGAAGTTAAATGTAAAAGCATTATGAATGAAGAAATGAAAGAGTATCAAAACAAAATTCTGTTATGGAAAATAAAAAAGAAAACATGAGGAAAAATAGAAAGGAAAGGTACTTAAGTATTAAGAAAGCATTTTACTGCATTGATCTATGGAAAGATTTACAAATAGATAAGAAAAAAAGCCATGAGGAGGAGATATAACCACTATTGAAAGATTAAGGAATGTAATTTTTTTATGGAGACTCAATTTTCTAACAAAGTTAAGGCAAATATGCCATACAAAAAAGCAAGACAGAATATGTAATAAATGTGGGGAGAGATTACTGAGCATGTGTTTTTGAAATGTGAGAGAGTTAATTTGTGCAAAGAAATATGTAAACATAATAGGGTGAAAAGTTTGTTAAAATTTGAGCAAATGAATATGGACATAATAGAATTTGGTTATGGTGCACAAAAACAGGAAGAAGTGAAGAAAATGGACAGAATGATATTTTATGGAACAAGAGACTAAATGAAATTAAATACAATGGAAAATGGACTCTGACAAACATTTTGGAGAAAATAATGACTTGGTTGTGGATAAAATTGTGGAGAAGGAATGCTTAAACTGAAGTTGATAATGTATGGAGATTTGTAAATATGAAAATAATATGTAAATAACATGTAATGCACAGATCAATAAAAAAAAAAAAAAACTACTCTTGGTAGTAGGGGAAGCATGTGTGTGACACAGCAGACTTCCTGTTCCAGGCACTGAGGTGGCCTGGAGGAACAGGGAGAAAAAAATGGCTGATTCAACTTGTGCTGAAACTGGAATGAAAGTTGTTGATAATGTAGTCAAAATGGCAGAATCGCTACCAAAAGTTTTTTTCTGACGACGTGGGTGTAGAAAAAACACTGACACTGGAGAAAAAGGAGATTGCAGACGAAATGGAGATGGATTCAGAGGAAAACTTTCAGGGGAGACTGAAGGAGAGACAGTTACCTCTAAAAAATGCATAACTACAAGCCTCAAATCAGGGTGGGGGTGGGGGGGTGGGGGTTGTGGGATGATAATTTGGAAGAAATGGTAAAATAAAGTGAGCCAGGAAATGGAACAGCAATTTCATGGAGTGACATCATGGAAAAAAATAGAAGAAACAGGAGAAGAATAGGAGACTGTGCCAGGAAGAAGTTCTATAGACAAAAATGTTTGCACAAACTGTTGGAGAAGAAGCACAGAAGAAAGATGAAATAAATGAAACAACGAAAAGTATACAGTATGTGTGAGCAGTACAAAAAAGAAGAAAGTTTGAACAGATATGAGGTTTGGGACACTGTCATAATGCCTCTGGGTGTCAAAGCAAAAGAGGTAAGAGCATTTAGTTTAATTAATAAAGAGACTTTTTGTGAGTTGACGTTTGAGACTTGGCAGGCCATGGAAATTTTTCTGGGTGCATATGAACAAAAGAAAAATATTTATCCATTGTCAGAATAGGTGGTGCAAGCTTTTTACAGAAAAAAAATAATGATCCAGTTTAGAACTGAAGTTGAAGCAAAGGAACTGAAACATTTAATTATATGTAAAGAAGTAATGGACACTACAAAAATATATGACAAAAGAAGACTGGGGGATGAGAATGTGGAGTAATACTGAAAATGATAATGCTATGCATGTACCTGGTATTATTAATGTTCATGGTAATAGGGCTTTTGTGAAAAGAACATACGTCTGTGTAATGTACTGAACCATATAACTGATGTATAGGTTCAGATACAGATGTGGTTTAACTTTTCCAGCAGAAAGTTAGGATCCCAGGAAGAAGTGACCAGTTTGCTAGGCGATCTCAGATGAATCATTCCTATTACTACTGTTTTACTAAAAGCACTACATACTGAAGTGGCCACAAGATGTACCCTGACTAAGCAGTATGACAGCCAGAGGCTAGTAATTCATGCAAATATCTGAGCACCAGTGAGACAATCCCAGATAGGGTAATTGTTACTGTGTAGTCACCCAACTGCAAAGTTCTTCAACATCAAGATAAGATTTTCTAGTAGCAGATTTCTTGCGTCCTTTAGTACCTGCTGCACGTCCTCTATAAAGAGGGGCCAAAAGGGGGTTACCAAAAATACTTTTTTGGAGTCTCCTGAATCTTCAGCATTATCCTGGATATCAATGGAAAGGATAGAAATACACAAGAGATACAGTCCCCTGCAAGGGAATGAAAAAGGCATCTATTAAGATGTTTTGAAAGTAGGCAAGCAGATCTACTTGATGTCTTCCCCAGAACTGTATCAATACCTGGAAGCCCCCCTCTTGTTAAAATTGAATTCATGAGGGTCTGTCCTGATCCAGCTGGGTTTATGTTTGCTATGACAGAATGTAATATGCTTGGTGGGCTAAAGACTGCTGAAGAACTAACTCCCAAGCAATTACATCCCACATGGATGGAGAGTACGACCATGTGTTCCCTAGCTTGCTGATGTGCCACATCACTGTGGTATTCTCTGTAATCACCAAGAAAGGTCCACGGGACCATAAATGATGAGATTAAAAGGCACAGGTTATACCCATCTTTCTCAAAATGACACACTTTGGTTTGTTTGAGGAATCCCAAAGGCCTTGCACCTTTACATTCACAGTAACTGGCTCCATGGCAATTCTGAGGTGTCTGTAATTACAGATAGACTTGGAGGTTGAGGAGAAGGGGAACATGTAACTGCTTGTAAATACAAGCAATTACATGTATCCACCAGTTCATCTCCATTTATACAAAGCCCAAGACAGGCATCTAAATCTAAAAATCTAAAGGATGCAAGTGCTAGGTCCATGTGTTTTTTAGTAACTGCAGAACTTTTACACGTACAACATAATGAGAGGAATCATGAGAGGCACAGATGCCATGAACCCCAGAATCCTAAGAAACTCTCTGATTGAAGGCTTTACAGTGAATTGAGCAGCTCAAGAAGGTTTCCAAATAAAACTCCACCTTCTCCTGTGTCAAAAACTTTTGTTGTGGAGTGTCTATAAGGCACACTAGAAGAGAGTGTGAAGTGGTCAAAGACAATTTTAGAATATTCATTTGGAAACAGAGATTTGTCAGAAGAGTTGAAACCCAAGAAGATGATTCGACATCTGGGAGAAGACTCTAGGAAAATAAGTCATTCAAATAAAAAAGAAAATGAGTGCCATTTAGCCTACTTGGTGACTGGAGCTAGACACTTTGTAAACAAGCCTGAAGCAGCCAATAACCCAAATGGTGATGCATAGAACTGATCATATGATCCAAACTCACAACTTCAGAGATATTTTTGGTGCCCTGTTACCACAAAGTTTCATTGGGGTATATGATGTAATGGGTCCATATTATATGAATGAAAGTTCATATAAGTGAATGCTCTAATGAGACTCCCAGACATCGAGGTGCATGCTGTGGGACCACAGTACAGTGAAGATTAGAGTTTTTGCCCTTTCCTCACTGTAGTTGGATCTCAGAGTTGTAATATATATTTAGCGGGAGGGGGGGGGACTCGATGTCCA
This sequence comes from Protopterus annectens, assembly GCF_019279795.1. NCBI lineage: Eukaryota > Metazoa > Chordata > Ceratodontiformes > Protopteridae > Protopterus > Protopterus annectens. The sequence goes on along the minus strand of NC_056739.1, from coordinate 879,111,938 downwards.
GGATTTTCGCTCATTGAGCGCTCGTCTATATGAACTTTCGTTCATATAATATAGACCCAATAAAACAGACACTGAAGGGTCAACAACTTCAATACTGGAACCTCCACATACTGAAATACGAAGATTAAAAACTGGTTTCTAAGAAGGCTTTTAATTTAACAGAAGCATTCTAGAATAGAGGCCTTTGCCCCTTGAATAAATGGCACTAGTTCTACGACTCCTAGGGTTAATGAATCTGAGGAAAATATTCTCTTTGGTTCAGGAGGTGGGGAGGGACTCCCCTGAATGGACGTTTTTGTTCACTGCCAACTGTAGCCTTCCTGAGCCATCTTTAATCTCCATGAGTCTGTCACAACCGGTTGCCAAAGGGAAATGAACACGGTCAGTTGTTGGGACAGGTACTGAGAAATTGATGCAGGAGGGAACAGATAAAGAAGGTAGCATACTAGTATAGCTTTCCTAAAGTTATAAACTGTCCCTTAATTTGAAATGTTTCTATTTGTCACTGCTCCCCCTCCTGCCGTCTCTGTTTATGAGGCATGAAAGAGGATTTGAAAGGGAGTGGGGCTGAAAAATGTTTGAAACTTCCTAAACTAATTTCACTCTTTCATCAAATTGTTGTAGACCTGAAAAGCAAATGGTCTAAACAAAAATTTTTTTTCTCTAAAGCTGAATTCTAACATTCAACCCATATTTCAACAGAAAACGCCTGATTTCATAACCATACATACATTCACAAACAGCAGAAGCAGTACCTCACAATCATTTATTTTATTCTTTGTTGACCGGGTTAGCTCTACTAGGCTAGTAATCTCTTTTCAAGGAAGACCTGAAATAATATTTATATTACTTGGGGAAATTTGACCAGGGCATTGGGGTACTTTCCCCTAACATTACAACGTTCATGGTTAGTATGTCCAAGTGTGTGCATGCATTCTGTTCCCAGCACACTGGCGGCTGGGAAGACTGTATGTGACATGGCAAGAAGTGAGAAAGCAGCTGTGGTGAATGCAGACTCCACACAATTAACGCAGAAGGATTCACAGGTTATGTTCAATAAAAAGGAGATTGTGGATGAAACAGTAGAGGATATGAAGGAGTTAGTTAAAAAAAATTTTTGAGAATTCATGAGATGAACTATTGCAAGAGGATGTTTTTTATTATTGATGGACTTGGTTAAACAAAGCGAGACAGAGATGGAAAAAGAGCCATCTTGGGGTGAGATTATGGACAAGATCTAACAGGAAGAGATGAAGGCTATATATAACAAAATGTTTGGAGAAGCAGTGAGGGAGAAAATAAAGAGTAGGAAGATGGATGAAACAGAAAAAAGTAGCATGTTGTTCATATACAAAGAAAGGAATAAAGACAAATGGACAGGTACGAAATATGGGACAGTGATTATAACTTTAGGAATCAAAAGTACAGAAGAGCGTTTATTTTGATAAAAAAAGAGGCGTGTCACTTTTTGAGACTGCTACAGGACTAAAGACTTTTTGGGGGAATATGGTAAAAGAAAATATATGCATCCATAGAATAACTATAGTATTAAGACTTTTTACTGTGAAAAAAGAAAATATACACATAGTTTTGAATTGAGACTGAGAAACTGTAAAACATTAAAGAATTTTTGTAAAGACGTTATTGGGCTATGGAGTGGAGGATGGGATTGTAATGTTATTTTGAAATGGGAAAATAAATAAATTGTACATACTCTACACATGACTAATGTTGAAGGAAAGAGTCATAATATAGTGCTGGGGACAAAAGAAAACTTTTTGTGGGCAAGGGGGGCATTTTATAGGTAATTCTGATAAGCAATTTGTATGTGGTGAGTTTGGACAGGATGCAAAAAAAATTTGAGATGAAATGTTAAATGTAAACAGACATGACATTTATGGATGGACTGTACAAGAGTAAAAAGAAAGTCTGTGTAGAAGAAAATGTAAGTGAAGGTGAAAAAGAGCAATTACAACAGGAAGAACAACAAAATGATTCATCAGAAAAGAAAAATAACATACAGAAAAGGTAGACAGTGACAAAAAGGAAAGAGGAAGATGAAATAGAAGTTGGGTCAGACGTAAGTGATGCGGAAGATATAGATTGAAGGGTAGTTAAAAAGAGCAAACTACTGGAAAAAATTTAAAAGATAGAAAAAGGAAATTCTAAGGCAAAGGCCTGAAATTAAAAAAAAAGAAATTAAAAAAAAAAAAAAAAAAAAAAAGGGAAATTGATAAAAATACATAATTTCAAACAGATTAAGAGAGAAACAATCTTAGAATGCTACATGTCAATGCTAACAGTATAAAACGTATTGTAAGAAGAACTGGAGTATTAGAGTGATGTAAAAAATGTGAAGTAGACATAATAGTATTAGATGTTACAGGTTTAAAAAGGAAGACAGATTACAAACGACAATTTTATGCAGAGGAAATGTAACTTGGAATATAGGAGGAGAAACCTGTTCAGGGATAGCTGTACTATACAGCACAGCAATTACAAGATTGGATTTTACTTTAGTTAGATTAGGATGATTACTGGTGTTAGAGTCAAGACAGGAAAACAGAGTTTACAGACTTATAGCAGTATATGCAAATATAGCATATATATATATATATATATATATATATATATATACATATCTATCTATATATATATATATATAGAGAGAGAGAGAAAGGTTGTTTCAAAAAATATTGCATTACGTAATTGTAAATATGGATATTATAGCAACAGGAGATTTTAACTGTCTCTTAAAAAATTACTAGATAAAAAACGGGAATCATGAAGTGTGGAAATTTTTTATTAGGGAATACAAACAATTACATATAGGAGAGGGAATGTTAAAACAGATTATTTCTTAGTTTCTAAGAGTACAGAAATAATCATAGAAGAAGCAGTGGAAACAGGATTTTTGATCATATGGCAATATAGGTAGAAACAGAAGAAAATAAAAAAACACAAAAACTGAAAAAGGGATTTAAAAGAATAAATGAGAAAGGAAAAGATAATATATTGGAATTATGGAAAGATCATATGACTGAGAGAATTTAATAATAAATATACAATGGGAATGTGGAATAAGACAAAAACAATACATTGAAATGTAGAATAACATATTAGAAAATTTAAGAGAAAAATGAGAAAATATACTACAGAAAAGAACAGATATATAAAAAAATCAAGAAAAAATAAGGGATTGTTGCATAAACAAAGATTTTTTTCAAGGAAAAAAGAATTAGTTGTCTCAATATTTAAGTAAAATAAGTGGTACAATATGAGATGAAAAACAAAGATGGAAAAGTTGAAAAAAAAGTGTTCTTACCAAAACGTTCCATCTGTGTTGTCGATCTTCCTTCATTCTTGACTGCTGGGTCTCGGTTCTGTCCTCAGAACAGACTTGGCCATTGTAACAGGCTTGCGCCAGCCAAAAACTCTCGAGCTAAGCCTACCCATACTGCCTATTTTCCCTTCTGAGATTGAGTTTTGCCAGTAGAAATAAAATGTAGAAGCTTTGTCTGAGCAACTGCTTTACTACAAAAACCAGGACTAGACCCAAACCTGTAGGAGTCGTCGGAGGGGGTTGGAGGGTGGGATGTCAAGAATGAATGAAGATCGACAACACAGATGGAACGTTTTGGTAAGAGCATAACTTCTTTATCTGATGTTGTCAATCTTCATTCATTTTTGACTGTTGGGACAGAGTTCCTAGCTACTTTATGTCCCAGGAGGCCCTATGGAAGGATATTCCTGAGCACCATAGAGCCAAAGAATGCTCTTCCCCTGGAGACCATGTCCAATTTGTAATGAGTGATAAAGGTATGTGGGGTTGCCACTGCACAAAATGTCATCCATAGAGGCTCTAGAATGAAAAGCTACTGAAGTGGAAACTGATCTGGTAGAATGAGCCTTGACCTTAGTTTATAGGTTTAGTTTATTTTGGTAGTAAACAAAGGTGATGCAATCTCTCAACCATTTTGATAAGGTAACTTTGGAAACTGGTTTGCCCAGTTGAGTGCCTGAAAAGGGCAAAAACAATTGGTCAGATTTTCTGATTTCATTCTATTCAAGTAAAAATGTAATTGCTTGTGTACATCCAACAAGTGTAAACTGTATTCTCCCTTGTTTGAGAAGTTTGGGAAGAAAACTGCGAAAATCTATAGATTAATATTTGAGTCCGATACAACCCTGGGAAGGAAAGAGGGGTTAGTCCTAAGTGGTACTCTCTCTGTGAAAAATGATACACGGATGTTTCACACACAAAGCTGATATTCTCCTGGCTGACATGATGGCCACCAGGAAAAGGGTCTTGCAAGATAAGAATTTGATATAGGTGGCTGCTGGCTCAAAGGGATGATGGGTTAAACTTTGCAAAACTAATGTTAAATCTAAGGTTCAATAGGTTCTTTAAAGGGTAGTTTCAATTGCATAACACCTTTCAGGAAGGTTTTGTAAAGGCAATGAGACATTAAGGAAAGGTCATCAAAACCATTATGAAAATATGAAACAGCTGCTAAAACAAACTCTAATAGTAGAAGCTGAGGCTCCTGATTGGAATATAGCTGATAAATATTCTAATACCTTATTAATCAAGGCTGAAAAAGGGTAAATTATTTCTGCAAATGACCAAATCACAAATATGTTCCATTTACTCAGACAAGGTCTTCTGGTGGATGGTTTGTGGAAAGCAAGAAGTATTTTTTGTACTGGAAAAGAAATATTTTTCCGCTTGGCAATTACTGGAAGTGGAGGTACAAAGCCATCAGCTTGAGATTGTGTAGGTTGGGATGGACCAACCCCTGAGGATGAGACAGGTCTGGGGTTGGGTCCAGAGTCCACAGATGGTGAACTAGGTGAGGCCAGAGAAAGGGGAACCAGACTTGGCAGGGCCAATAAGGTGCAATGAGGATCACTTTGCTTTTCAACTGTTGGGCTTTCTTCAAAAAACTGGGGGATCGGGGGAAAGAAGGAAAGGTGTAAAGCAGTCCCGGGGGTCAATCGTGTAGAAGAGAATCTCTCAGGGTCTCCCCTTGGGGGGCAAGGCAAAGTAGCTGCTGCACTTATGGTTTATGGAAGATGCAAATTGGTTGCAGCAAGGCTGACCCCATTGACGTAATATCTTCGTTGCTACACTGGGATTGACAGACCACTTGTGAGGTAGGAGGATACATCATGCTGGAATTCCATGGAATGTGCATTGCTATCAGAAAGCGGCTGGATGCTATTGCGCATTGGCACACACTTAGGGCTTCCTGACATAATGGGTATGATTTGGTTCTTCCTTGTTTGTCGATGTACCAGACCACCGACATGTCTGATTGGATAGCAATTGTCCCTGAAGGGAAGGCCAATTGAAATGCCTGTAACGCTAGAAGCATGGCCCTCAGTTCTAGGATGTTGATATGCAAATTGGCCTCTGAAGGGGACCAAGTGCCTTGGACTGTTTTTCCCTGAAAATGCCCCCCACCCCATCAGGGATGCATCCATGGTCACTACAGCCTTGGGCTGAGTGGGGGTGAAAGGGTGACTCCATAATTTCTCTGACTCCACACACTAACATCCTTCTTTCATCAGTTGTTTATGCGGATTAGGTAATACATTGGGTGTGTAAACAGAGACCACTATGATGCCAGAAGTCATTGAAACAGCCTCATATGGTACCTTGCCAGGGGAACTAGAGTGAAGGTGGTAGCCATTGACCCTAGAAGTTGTAAGACTAAGTGAGCCTGGACTCTGTCTTGAGAGAGTATCACTTGAAGCTGTGATCTTAACTTCTGCAGCCTGTGATGAGGTAGAGCAGCTATACAAGAGTTCGTTTTGAATGCTGCTCCAATGAATTCTAACTCATGCATGGGTGACAGCTTTGACTTTTCCCTGTTTATTGAAATGCCTAAGTACTCTGAGTAGGACAAAGTCCAAGGCATGAAGCAGTGGATGACTGGTGGGGCGGAGAGTAGCCAGCTGTCGAGATACGGAAATGCACAGAATCCTTGTAGTCTTACGTGGGCTGCTACTGCTGCCATACATTTGAACACCCTGGTGGCAGTGATGAGACCAAAGGGCAGTACTTTAAATTGGTAGTGACTGGTTCCCAGCCGGAAGCAGAAGTATCTTCTGGAGTGCCTGTCCATCTTTATGTGGTAATACGCATCCTGAAGATCTAAAGAGCACATCCAATCATCTTTCTCCAGAAAAAGGAGGATAGACTGTATCGGGACCATATGAAATTCTGTCTGTCGAACAGACTTGTTCAAGACACTGAGGTCAAGAATTGGCACTGTCTTTTTTGGCACTAAAAAGAATCTTGAGTAAAACCCGGATCCTATTTGGTCTGGTGGGACTGTTTGGATGACTCTTTTTTAAAGCAGTTCTTGAATTTCTTGTACTGTTGTATCCCTCTGACTAGGTTGGACACTGGGGACTTGCCTTTGCGGCCTTGGATAAAGATTGAAGGGGATATGGTAACCTCTGGTAACTATCGTCTGCATCCAGGAATCTGATGTTATTGAGTGCCAGGCTAAGTGGTGCAGAGAGAATCTTCTCCTGACTGCCTCCAGAGGTAGGCAATTGGGCTGCTGCTCAGGAGTGCTCACAGGGTTGTCCAGAGAAGGAATCCCTGGAACCCTGGTTACTTGGGCCTCCATCTGCCAGTGGAGGAGCGCCTTCCTGATGAGTTCCCCCTCTGCCCCAGGGAGGAAAACTCACCACGTGCCCTGAAAAGGCCCTTGAGACTTACTGAACCACATCTTTCCACTCCTCCGATTCCTGGAGTAAGGTCTGTGAGGAGCAGAAAAATGAACGCCCACAGCAGAAAGGGTCTTTCTGTCCTTCTCACATCTGGCTAGTGTGTCTGACTTTTGAGCCAAAAAGTAAGGTAGCGTCAACGAGAGCGTTGACAAAGGAAGACTTGAAAGGGTCCGCGAAATTACACAAGTGCATCCAGGTGTGGCGCCTGATTGCAATGCTTGTCCCCGCTGCCCTGGCTGTCCCTTTGGCTGTCTGTGCAATAAGTCACATGGATGAGTTTGATATCAATTCTAGGGTCGCAAGCTGGGAAGCAACTTTATCACGTACCTCATCAGACACAACCATAGCATCTATCACTAAGCCTTTAGACAAGTGGGGTTGGTCTTCTGGTGCACTAATAATTTTATCCAGTCAGATGCCTGCCAAGCAAGCTGCATGATGAATCTGACCAATTCATCAACTGGCAGAATTACCCAAGAAGAAGAAGATTGGGCATGAAAAGCCTGCAAGAAAATTCCTTCAGAGGAAGGGTTGGTGTGCTTCCAATCACCCCTTTGTTTCAAGATTTTCAGGATGTCTACAAAGGAGACCTCTTCAGGGGGGTGACAATGGGGACCCTTCCCCTTCATCATAGTCTGTATCCTCAGTGAGAGATTTTTCCAGAGAATCTAGGTGCTTCCTCTTGCACGATCTCTTATGGGGCGGCTCTTAAGGGGCATCCTGCAGAAGGTTGTCTTGCTGCTCTTGTGCCCGCTGCCCCGATGTAGCAGACTGTGACAGCTGCGAACCAGAGGATATGTAGATGTGACACACTGACTAAGATGGTGCCAACTGCATACCTGCTCAGGCAAGAGCCTTTCTCCATAATCTGGAAGGCAGGCCTGCCTGAAGAGGGATGGGAGCCCGGAACAGAGAAAGACAACCTTGGAACTGGGGTCACACCCCACTCCGATGAGCCCACCTTAATAGCAGACGCCCTGAGAGGGCTTGGAACAGTCAAAGCACCCGGGACCATAGATGGCGCTGTGGGAAAAAATCAGTACTGAACTTTGATCCCAGAGCTGGCAGCCAGGACACGGTCCCGAGGGTGGCATGGCTCCAACTGAGCAGAGTACCACAGAGTAGGCTCCGAAGCCAAGGTGAGCCACCACTGGCACCGAAGTAGACGGCACCCGTGAGCAGCATGCTCCAAGACCTGCGGAGAGATTGAAGAAGGAAGACAGGATAGAGTCCTTGGAGAGTAGACCTCTGCTCTGGATGGGAAGGAGGTCTTAGAGGGGGCTGAAAGACCGCTGGCCTCCAAGGGCTGATCCACTAACCTGATTACATCAAGCTCCAAAAGGCTCCTGGTGGAATGAATAGACATCCCCGAAGGAGATTCTGGACGTTCTATAAAACGGCTTAATTGTTGACCAAAAAAAGTGTCAACAGATGAGCACCTAGTCCTGGGCAGGGATTCGACCTTTGGCACCATGGTCAGCTGACCAATTGTTTGTGTGGGAGGTGAAGTGACCAGTAAGGAAGAAACTATTGCGGCTGCCGAGAGGGTCATAGGTACTATGGTAACTTTGTCAGTTCCATAGGAGTTGTTAGCACTGTGGAAGGAGTTCTAGGCTTTGGCGCCAAAACGGTTGTCGGTGTCGATTTTGATTATTCAGGCTTCGGTTCCGAAATAGAAAACTGGCCTTTGGACGATTTAGCGTCATGAGATTGAGGAGACACTGAAACAGAGTGGCTCCTCTTTTTTGCTTCTTTCTTGGGAGAAACTGACATCTCTGCCTCAGACAAAGCCTCTGAGAAAGGGCATTTTAACAGCCCCTTCAGGATCAATTTGTTGTGCCACTCTGCAAGGGTCCGAGCACTTAAACCCTTGCAGAGCTAACACGGTGGTTGGACTTCCAAATGTGGCACCCCAAAATTATATACGCAAGAAAGATGCCCATCCGAGTTGGACATCTTTCTGCCACATTCCTTGCATTGCATAAAACCAGTAGTACCCTTCTGTTTCTCTGCGATGAACTTTAGAAAGCCAATCAACAAACCGTTCACACACAAAACAGGAGAAAGATAATAGAAATCCAGAAAGGATTTTTTTTAAACATACCAACAATGGTAAAGAAGAAAAAATATCCAGAAGGGGTAAAAACAGGGAAAGGGGAAATACCAATGACGGTATTGAAGATTCACCAAAGGTAAGAGGGAAGGAAGGGGCCTACACCAGTGATGGTAAAGAAGAAATACGAAAAGGCAAAAACGGGGAAAAATACAGCATTTAAACACACAAATGATCAATTTAGGCAAGAAGATAAGATAATGACAAATATTTATAGAAAGAAGAAAATTTTAAAGAAGATGTATCAAAAAAATTAGCACACAGCTTGAGGGCATGGCTGTCTCCTAAAACCTACGCTGCAAAAAAGAACTGGGGAGAAGGGAAGACGGGCACTATGGGTAACCCAAGCTCGAAAGTTTGTGGCTGGTGTGAGCATGTTACAACAGCCGAGTTGATTCTGAGGATGGAACCGTGACCCAACAGTCAAGAATGAATGAAGACTAATAACATCAGATCAAAGTATTATAGTTGTAGTACACTATGTTAAAGAGATGATAAAGAAAAGAAAAATGAAAATAAATGGAAGGTTAAGCAATTTACAGAAGAAATAAAAATGCTGATAAACAGATTAAATTAAATAATACATGGTGATAAAGAAAGTAAATCTTAATTCCACGGCAGGTTCAGATGGTATAGGTTATTTACTGTTTATGAATATGGAGAAATGGCAAAATGAACTCTTTGTATATGTACTTAATGAATAACTAAAGGATGTTATTTGTTATACACACATCTGTACTGGAATTATGAAATTTATTTGGAAAAAAAGAGAAAAATAAGATGAATAATTGGAGACCAGCTGTGTTAAATAATGCGGACTATAAGATATTTATGAAGAAATGCAAAAAAGATTAAAGAATAAAACAGATAAGGTTTTGGAAGAGAATATTTATGGAGTTAAAAGAAAAAAATGTCAGGAACTATTAATGATTGCTAGGGAAGTTGTAGATGATGATAAAGAAGCAAAGTTACTGGTGGAAGTTATACGCAAAGCATCTGATACGAAAAAGTCTATGTTAAGGAAAATAATAGGATATAATTTTAAAAAACAAATTCAGAAAGTAATCGGATTAGTATGTAGGAATAAGTGAAGAGTTACAGATGAGTAGTATTTTATTTTTAGCAGTAATTAATTGGATAGTTAAAAAGACAAAAAAAAAAAATGAGAAAAGCACTACATACATAATACTGGTACTGAATATCCTATCATATCCTATGAAGATGATGATATTCTTATGACTAAAGACAGAAAAAGGATGGAAGATGTTATTGTGTGTGTAAATAATAGTTTACAAAAAATATCACTGAACAGAAAAAAGTAAGGGACTCGGGTTCAGATGAACAGTTAAAGAAAATTAAATTTGGAACAAAACAAATAATGGTATTAGGAATAAAATGTGGTGCATTGATTGTCGTTAGGGAATAATGGATGAAAATATAAGATTTAAAAGGACCAAGTGCTATGTGGAGTAGACACAGACTGTTTAAAAAAGTGCATCTGATTAATTCCATATGGATAGGACAAATAGCTTATGTGGCTGGAGAATACATGATACCAAAACACGAACAGTTTTACTGAAGTGATGTTTAGATTTATCTGGGAATCTAGGCTACACCCAGTTAAAAGACGAGTATTCTACATGGATAAGGAAGAAGGGAGTTTGGGTTTGTTCAACCCTATAGTATACAGGGCATCACA
>NC_056739.1:877943879-878123879 GCF_019279795.1 Protopterus annectens | reverse complement strand
CTCTTCCATGTTGCAGTATTCTTGCTGTGGGATTTTCTGCCTCAGGTGACCCGTGTGACGGCTCCTATACAAAAGCTTCAGCTTGTCTGTTGTAGTTGCGTGGGACGTCACACGTAGGGCCATAAACCAGGGACCTTAAATGCGAAGTCTGCAGGCACAGACCTAGTACAGTTGTGTACACTTACCATAAATGTAGATGTTAGAGTGTATTCACTCTGTTGCAGTCATCACACTTGGGTTATCTGCCTGCAGGAAGTCCTCAGTCGACCCGAATACCAGAGTCTTGGGATTTCTGTGTCGGATGCTGTCGCCTCTTCCATGACGTCAGGGGTATAAAACATGCAGCCGATGCCATTACATCAGTTTTTCTTACCCTAGATGTCAGGAGCCCACAAAACAGGAAGCTATTACATGGTGTGGAACACCTCCAGTAAAAAGTACATACCCCTGCCATAAAAGATGAGCATAAAGAGGATAGGAAAAAAGGATAGAGCAAGCCAGGGGGCTGGAGGGACGGAAACCAGGACTGCAACAGTGAATACACTCGAACATCTACATTTATGTTAAGTGTACACAACTGTAATATGTTCTTCGTGTTTCACTGTTGCAGTCTTCACACTTGGATTGATTCTCAAAGCTGAGGAAGGGTGGAGGCAGTCAAGAAGTGTTGGGGCTGTCTAGCAGGCCTTGTAAGACTGCTGTAGCAAATCCAGCTCTGGATTTAGAAAAAATAGGCAAGTGGTAATGCTTGGTGAAAGTGTGTACAGAACTCCAGGTTGCAGCTTCCAGGATGTCCATGGTGGGGACCCCCCCCCTGAGAAATGCTGTAGAGGTTGAAGTAGCTCGAGTGGAATGAGTTCTGATCCCCAGAGGGGTAGGGTTTCCGTGGTGTCTGTAGCAGAAATGGATGCAGTGTGCTATCCATTTGGAAATGGTTTGCTTCAAAATGGCCTTGCCCTCTGCCCCTGTAGCAAAGCTGACTAGTAGCTGGTCAGATTTTCTGAAAAGCTTAGTCCTGTCAAGGTAGAACCTGAGCTGTCTGTGCACGTCCAAGGAGTGCAGGATCCTTTCCCCTCTACTGTGAGGGTTTGGGAAAAAGGTTGGCAAATGGATGGATTGGTTTAAAGCCACACTGGACACCACCTTGTGCATAAAGTAAGGGTTAGTCCTGAGGGAAACCCTGTCAGCATGGAAAATAATGAAAGGCTCCACCGTCATTAGTGCCTGTAACTCAAGACACACTTCCTGATGAAGTAATAGCTAGAAGTAAGGCTGTTTTCCAAGAGAGGAATTTTAACTCTGCTGAAGCAGCAGTTTCAAAAGAGGGAAGTGTGAGCTTTTCCAGTGCAAAGTTAAGGTCCCAGGCCGGGGTGGGAGCTCTCCTATGGGGCCTTAAATTGCTAGCTCCTCTCAGGAGCTGCTTGATGAGAGGGGTGAGAAGAGAGGAGGCTCAGTATTATAATGAGCTGAGATGGCAGAGACATGAATCTTAATGGATGAGAAGGAAAGGCCTCTGTGGAGCAGTTCTGCTAGGTAATCAAGGATTTGAGTTAAGCTGGGCTCAACTGTGTCCTTTCCTTGAGACTGACTCCAAGAACAATATCTTTTCCACTTTTCAGTATAGCATTTCCTAGTACTAGGCCTTCTGGCCTCAAGGATGATGTCCAGCACCTGTTTGCTGAGGGATGCTGGTGGTGTATTCATGGGATAAAAGCCAGGCTGCAAGGTTTAGGGTTTGCAGCCGTGGATGCAAAATCTGTCCCTCCTGCTGAGACAGCAGGGAAGGTGTCTGATGTAGGTGCCATGGGGGCACTGTTGTCACAATGAGTAGGAGTGGGTACCAGTGCTGGCGTGGCCTGTCTGGTGCAATAAGGATTGCCTTGGTCAGTCCTGTTTGATCTTGAGTAGTACTTCTGAGAGGAGGGGCAGAGAAGGAAAGGCATGAATTCCGAGGTTTTCCCATAAAAGGATAGGGCGTCCACCTTCCAGGCTCTGCTGCGAGGGTTCCTGGTGCAAAATTTGCTCAATTGGTGGTTTTGGGGGGAGGCAAAAAGGTCCACCTCCGGAGTTCCCTACCTCTGGGTTAGAAGTTTGAATGAGTTGGGTTTCAGTTTCCACTCATGAGGGTCCAGTAGATTTCTGCTTAAGTTGTCTGCCAGTGAATTTTGCTTGCCTGGCAGGAATTGAGCTTGTAGGTGCACTTGGATGCTCAAGGCTTTCCACAGAGCCATGGTTAACCTGCACAGTGGGTAAGAATGAGTCCCGCCCTGCTTACGTACCACATAACTGTGGTGTTGTCTATCGGGAGCTGTCCTGGAAGGATAAGGTATTTGAAGACTGTCAGAGCATTCTGTACAGCTAGCATCTCTTTTTGATTGATTGGCTCCATTTGCCTTGAATGCATTTGCCTGCCATGTCAGCCCCCTCCATGCATAGTCTGATGCGTCTGTTGTCAGGGTTTGGGCGGTGAGGGGTTGAGTGAAAGGTAGTCCCTTGTTGTGGTTGCATACTTCTGCCCACCAAAGGAACTCTGCCCTTAGACAAGGTATGATAGGAATCACTGTTTCCAGGTCTTGATAATGTTGACACCAGAGACTTTTTAAGTACCACTGAAGTTTCCTCATATGGAGTCTTGCACATGGAATTAGCAGAATGCATGAGGCCATGAACCCTAGGGCTAGCAGTTTTTTTCATGCAGATAGCTGGGCTTTGTTGGCCATTAGTTTGAAATAGTTTGTCAGATGGACCTGCCTTTCTGGAGTAAGGAATACCATCTGAGAAGTTGAGTTCAAGCTTGCTCCCAGGAATACAATTTGTTGGCTGGGCACCAGTTGTGATTTCTTTTCGTTGATGGTGTATCCCAGTGAAGTCAGAAGTCTTTTTACAAATGCCATGTGCTGAAGTAGCAATTCCTGACTGCCCGCCTGAATCAGGCAATCCTCCAAGTATGGGTAGATTTGAATATTTCTCTGCCTGCAGCATGCAATGGCTGGAGACAGACATTTTGTGAATACTCTGGGCGCAGTAGATAAGCCAAAGGGAAGTGCAGAGAAGTGATAGTGCATAAAGCCTGCCCTGGAACGTAGATATTTCCTGCAGGACTCCCTTATGGGGATGTGCGGATAAGCTTCTTTTAAGTCTATGGTGACTAGCCAGGCATCCTTGGCTAGCATAGGAAGAAGATGTTGCAGTGTAAGCATTTTGAATTTTGGGACCACCAGAAAGGTGTTGAGAATTGATAGATCCAGGATAGGGTGCCAAGAGCTCTTTTCTAGGCACCAGGAACAGCCTGGAGTAGAAACCCTGCCCCCTTTGTTCTACTGGAACAGGTTGAATAGCCCTGATATGGAGAAGGGAAAGTACTTGCTTTTGAGCCTCTGCCCACTGGTTTGGAGGAAGGTCTGGCAACCCACTTGGTGTTGGCAGTGAGTGGAAGTAGAATCTGTATCCCTGGAATACAATGTTTAGAACCCATCAGTCCTGAGTAATGGACATCCAGTTTTTTACATGAAGGGAGAGTTTTCCTCCTAGGGGCGCAAGTACTTGGGCATGGCTGGGAAGGATAATTGGAAAGTCATTGTGAACTTTTTCCATAAGGGGGTGGCTTACCACTCCCTGGTTTTGAGATGGAAACACTCCATTGTTTGGATCTCTGCATACCCTGAGACTGTAGTCTTGGTGGTCTGTTTCCCTTGGGTTTGGACTGAGGAGGCCTGAGAGGGACGGGAAAGGAACAGTTTTTTGAAGACCAATGTGGCTGCACCTGTAAGAAGTTTTTGACTGTTTGCATAGATTTAGCTTTTTCTTCCATCTTTTTAAGAACAACTTCTGCTTTTGTGCCAAACGCTCCTGATTTAATGGAGCATCTAGTAATTTTGCTTTGACATGGTCAGGCAAGACTTGTTCTTTTAGCCAAGCATGCCTTCTCAGTACAGACCCAGTGACAGCAGCCCTGCAAGATGCTTCTAAGTCATCTAACCCACATTGCAAAGTATGTTTAGTAACTTGGTTTGCAAAATGCATTAACTCTTGTAAATCTTTATTTTCTGCACAATCTGGAAGCAACACCACTTTTTCGTTTAATTAGTTCCATAATATGTTGCTGGTACTTCAACATGTGAAACTGGCAATTCAAAGCCCTGATGGCAAGAGTTGCAGAGGTATATACCCTTCTAACCTCATCTGTCTAAAGCTCTAGAATCCCTGTCTGAAGGGGTAGGGTTTTTGGCTGTAGTAGCCTTAATGCCTTTAGATCCCTGGGAAATGGTCTCTGGATCCGCAGTAGGATTCTTAAAGAGAAATTTATGAGAATCAGGTACTCTGTAGCACCTGTCAGGTTTTCTAGGAGGTGGTGGTAAGGTGTCAGGAGTTAGAATAGACTCCAAGAAGACATTGTGTACAATATCCAGGACAGGGGGTATTAGCTAGAGGCCCGTGCTCAGGCAAATCTAAAAATTCCCTGATTCTCTTTTTGGACTGAGGATAGTCCTGTCATTCCCAGCGGAAATGCTCTCTTAAGGTATGCAAGGTTTCGCCAAAAGAGAAATCCTCTGGAAGGGAGGCAGAGGGAATGGATTCCTCTGCATCTGAATCCTCATAGGTACATAAGGGTATATCCTGGTAATCAGAAGGGTGAAAGTCATCAGACTCCTGATCTGCACAATCAGAAGGAAATTCAATTCTTTGTCTTTTGGGAGGGGAAGGCTGGCTTCCCCTAATTAGGGTAATAAGGTCTTCAGCCATTCTAAGCATTTGTTTTTTGTGGCAAGGGAGGATGAGCATGCGCTTTGGACGTCGGTTTTCTAGGCGTACTGTGAACTCTGGGCCTGACAAACTTGGTCGTTTTAGTAGGAAATGAAGTTGTTGGTTTAATATGAATATCGGTAGGTCGGAATACACCCTCAGAAACCGGTGCCTGCACAGCAGCTCCGGACCCATCCAAGGTAGAGACGTCTGCAGGTTCCATAGTTGAAAAAGCATCTTGTGGCATACCGGACTCCGAATGGGTCACGGCAGCGGCCTGAAAATCTGTAGAAATGGGCATCAGGGGCTGCAAAGGTGCCTCACTGAGTAATGGCGGACTGGCGACAAGCTTAACAGAAGCGTTGTCGGCAGTTTTTCACCTATGCGGTCTGTCTCTGTCGTTGTCTCTGCACTTTTTCGGAAGATCGGTAGTCGGATGGCTTACCAAAGCCATTTCAGAATACGGAGAACGAGAGCGAAAGAATTTAGCTACAAAAATAGCCCGATGACAAATGGTTCGGGCATTAAATAAGGCAGAAAACCAACAGCTAGGGACATCGTGGTCTGGGCCTAAACAGGTGACGCAGTAAGAATGAAAATCTCTGTGAGGTATTTGCTTTCCGCAGGCAAGACAGTTGCTAATTTCTGACATCGGTTAGAGCAGGGAAAAAAATCCCCAATAGGGTACTTGACTTTAGAAGACTTCAGGTCTGAAACTCGAAAAACGAAAATTTCAGGTAACGGCCAACCGGCACTTGCGAACTGCTTCTGCTTCGGGCTCCTTCTCGGCAAGAAACACTTGATGTAATGGCATCGGCTGCATGTTTTATACCCCTGACGTCATGGAAGAGGTGACAGCATCCAACGCAGAAATCCCAAGACTCTGGTATTTGGGCCGACTGAGGGCTACCTGCAGGCAGATAACCCAAGTGTGATGACTGCAATAGTGAAACACTAGCAACATCTTGAAGGCCCAGCAAGAGGAGTGGCCAGTGATGTCAGTCATAGGGTCAAGGAGCCATTATGTGGTTACACAGGTCACAGGGTAGGGTGTAGACCCCAAGAGATCTGAGGATATGACTGATTAAGAGAGAAGATATTGGGGGGGGGGGGGGGTTGGTGAGTGGGAAGGAATACTGCAACATGGAAGAGAAGGACATCTATGGTTATGTTCAAGATTTCACAGAGCTATTCTATGTCCTATTCCTATGTTGTAGTATTCTTGGTGTGGGAGAGTACCACACCTTAGTTGGAAGGGGGGGGTGGAGGTAGAAGAGGCTGATTCCACAAAACCTTGCAGGATGGTCCTGGCGAATCCTGCCCATGCTCTGGAGATATTTTCTAACTTGTAGTGTTTGGTGAAGGAGTAAATGGTGGACCATGTGGCTGCTTCCAGTATGGAAGCAGTGTCCAGGCCTTTTAAAAAGGCTTTGGAAGCTGCCACTGCCCTGGTGGAGTGAGCTTTGACTCCCTGTGGTAACTTTTTGCCATGGTGTGAGTAACAGAAGCAAATGGCTTTCCTAATCCAACATGCAATGGTTTGTCTGGAGACCGCCTTGCCCAGGGCCCTGGAGTGGAAGGAAACAAAGAGTTGATTGGATTTTCTAATGGATTTTGTTTTGTCTAGGTAAAATTTTAGCTGTCTGTGTGCATCCAGGGAGTGGAGTATTCTCCCACCATCATTGGTAGGAGAGGGGTAGAAGGTGGGAAGATGAATAGATTGGTTTAAGGACAGGTTGCTGACCACCTTTGTCATGAAGGAAGGGTTAGTTCTTAGTGTTATCCTGTCCTTGTGGAAGGTAATGTATGGGGGGGGGGGGCAGGCCATTAGGGCCTGCAATTCAGACACCATTCTGGCTGAAGTTATGGCCACTAGCAGTACTGTCTTCCATGTGCACATTTGCAGTGTAGCACATTTGCAGTGTAGCTGCACTAGCAGGCTCAAATGGAGACTGGGTAAGTTTTTCCAGAAGGAAGTTAAGGTCCCAGGGTGGTGGGATGGGCTTTCTTGGAGGTCTGATGTGTAAGATCCCTTTTAAGAATAGCTTAACGTCGAACCAGGCTAGTAGGGGAGGGTCTATTTGCAGTCAGGCTGAGATTGCTGAAAGGTGAACTTTCACTGAAGAGTAAGAGAATTCGCTCTTTACTAGCTGACACACACAAGCAACAACTGGGGGGGATCTGCTATGCTTGGATTCCTGCCCTTGTCCAGACACCATTTTAAAAATCTTTCTCATTCAGCTAAGTATGATTTTCTTGTAGTAGGTTTCCTGGCCTCCCTCAGGACTGAAAGCACGTCCTCTGAGTAGTGGTGCCCGAAGGGAATTAGAAGTTTATCACCCACAGTGTTAGTGACAACATCTGCAAGTGTTGGTGGATGAGGGTTCCATTTTGTTGTGTCAGAAGGTCTACCTTGTGGGGTAATTTGTGGTGACTGCCCTTGGCTAGATTGTGAAGTTGGGGGGAACCATTCTGCCTTGGCCAGTAGGGAGTCACCAACAAGATTTTTGGCTCGTCTCTCCTGATTTTCAGGAGGACTTTCTGAATTAGCAGGAAGGGAGGAAAGGCATATAAAAACCTTCCCTTCCAAGAAATGCTGAAAGTGTCTACTCTCCAAGTTAGAGGGGAGTAGGTCTTGGAGCAGAAGGTCTGCAGTTGTCTGTTCTTGGGGGAGGCAAACAAGTCTACCCGAGGAGTGCCTCACCGGAGGACAACGTCTAGGGAGACATTCCTGTCCAACATTCATTCATGCTGTGGAGAGGATGTCCTACTTAGAAGGTCTTCTTGTTTGTTGTCCTGCGAGGGGATGTAGGATGCTTGTAGAGACAAGTTGTGTCGAGAGGCTAGTTACCATATCAGTAAGGTTAGTCTGCACAAGTGGTACACTTTTGTTCACCCTACTTTCTGAGGTACCACATAACTGTGGTGTTGTCTGTTATTATTTGGAGAACACCTGGTAGTAAGAGAGGACTGAAGGTTTTCAGTGCTAGGACGACTGCTATAATTTCCCTCACATTAATGTGTTTGTTCCTTAAGTAAGGGCGCCACTTTGCTTGGTACCTGTAGGATGCCATTGCGGCTCCCCATCCTGAGTCTGAAGCATCTGTATGCATAACCTGTGTTAGGAGAGGAGGCTGCAGAGGAAGGCCCGGGTTAAGCTGGACTTGCTGAATCTACCAAATTACTTCTGCCTTTAGGCAGGGCAGGAGAGTAATTTCTTGTTGTACAGGATGTTGGTGTTGAGACCAAACATTTTTTAGATACCACTGTAGCTTTCCCATGTGCATTTTGGCTAGTGGAAAGTACAGTTGTGTACACTTACCATAAATGTAGATGTTCAAGTGTCTTCACGGTTGCAGTCATCACATTTGGGTTATCCCTGCTGGGGTAGCCCTCGGCCAGCCTGAATACCAGAGACTTAGTATTTCTGCATCGGTTGCTGTTGCTTGAAGACTGACATCAGGTCGTCAGTGGTATAAAGGAAGGTAGCCAATACCATTACATCAGTTTTTCTTGCCCTAACCGGTCAGGAGCCCCCAAAGTAGGAGACCAGGCTCTGGTGGCAGGACACCAGCAGTGGAAAAAATACCAATATGTCCCTTGTAAGGGCAGGATAACAACAAGGAAGAAAGGTAACAAAAAGAAAAAGGGGAAGGAGTGAGGGAAATCAAATCTGCAACAGTGAAGACACTTGAACATCTGCATTTATCACAACTGTACTATGTTCTTCATGTTTCACTGTTGCAGTCATCACATTTGGGTGGATTCCCAAAGCTGAGGAAATGGGTGGAGGCAGTCAAGAAAGTTAGGGGCTGGCTAGCATGCCCTGCAAGACTGCAGAGGCAAAACCTACACTGGATTTAGAAAAGAGAGGCAGGAGGTAATGTTTGGTAAAGGTGTGAACAGATGTCCAGGTGGCAGCCTCCAGGATATCCTTGACGGGGACTCCTCTGAGGAATGCTGCAGAGGTGGAGGCTGCTCTGGTGGAGTGGATCCTGATCCCCTTGGGGGAGGCTTGCCATGCTGTTTGTAGCAGAAATGGATGCAGTGTGCTATCCATTTGGAAATGGTTTCTTTGGAGATGGCTTTGCACTCTCCACCTGAAGCAAAGCTAACCAGCAGTTGATCAGATTTTTTGATGGGTTTAGTCATGTCCAAATAGTATCTGAGCTGTCTGTGCACATCTAGAGAGTGAAGAACCCTTCCCCTTGTTTTGATGATTAGGAAAGAAGGTGGGTAAATGGATGGATTGGTTGAGAGCCACACTGGACACCACCTTGGGCATGAAGGATGGATTAGTTCTGAGGGATACCCTGTCTGCATGGAAGATGATGAAGGGTTCCACTGCCATGAGTGATTGCAGCTCAGAGACTCTTTTGGCTGAAGTAATGGCCAGGAGGAAGGCTGTCTTCCTGGAGAGAAATTTTAGCTCTGCAGAAGAAGCTGGTTCGAATGGAGGCAGGGTGAGCTTTTCCAAGACAAAATTAAGGTCCCGTGCCAGTGTTGGCGACCTTCTGGAGGGCCTCAAGTTGCTAGCCCCTCTGAGGAACTGCTTGATCAGAGGGTGTGAAAAAAGAGGTCGCTCAGTGGGAAAATGAGCAGAAATAGCAGAGCCATGAATTTTTATAGAGAAGAAAGAGAGACCACTGTGTAGTAGGTCAGCTAAGTAATCCAGGATGAGAGGAATGGAGGGATGTGCCGTATTGGCCCACTTAGCCTGGATTCAGGTACAGAACCTTTTCCATTTATCTGCACAAGACTTTCTTTCTGGTGCTAGGGCATCTGGCCTCTCGGATAACATCCAGAACCTGTTTACTGAGAAGGGCATGCCATCTGGGATGCTGTGTCCAGACTTGCTCCCAGGAAAATTATCCTTTTGGTGGGTACCCGTTTGGATTTCTTTTCATTGACTGTGTAACCTAAGGAGGTTAGCAGGTCCTTTACAAAGGCCAGGTCTTTGAGCAGCTTTTCCTGGCTGTCTGCCTGAATAAGGCAGACGTCCAAGTAGGGGTAAATTTGAATATTTCTTTGTCTGTAAAAAGCAATGGCCAGAGCCAGGCCTTTTGTGAAAACTCTGGGAGCAGTAGATAAGCCAAAGGGAAGTGCAGAGAACTGAAAGTGTTGAGATCCTGCCCTGAAGCAAAGATATTTTCTGCAGGACTCCCTGATGGAAAAGTGGAGGTAGGCCTCTTTCAGGGCCAGGATGACTAACCAAGTGTCCTTGGACAGCATGGATAGCAACTGTTGGAGGGTGAGCATTTTGAATTTTGGGATCACTAGGAAGGTGTTTAGAATAGATAGATTAGAGGATGGGGTGCCAGGTGCCCTCATTTCTGGGTACCAGAAAAAGTCTGGAGTAGAAGCCTTGGTCTATCTGCTCTGCAGGAACGTGTTCTACTGCTCCCAAGGAGAGCGGGGTATGAATTTGCTTTTGAGCTTCTGCCCACTGATTTGGTGGGAGATCTGGAAACCCTTCTGGGGTTGGAAGGGTGTGGAAGGAGAATTTGTACCAGAGACACAATATTCAGAACCCATTGGACCTTGGTAATGGTGGCCCAGGTGCTTGAGTGAAAGGAGTTTTCCTCCTAGGGGTATGTGATGGTGGGCAAAGGCGAGGTAGGGAGGGGGTGAGTCATTGTGAGCTTTTACCATAAGGGTTGGCTTAGAACTCCCTGGTTTTGAAGTGGAGGCAGTCCACTGCTTAGATCTCTGCAACCCATGGAAGTGCTGTCTTGGAGGTCTGTTTCCACAGGGCCTAGGCTGTCCCTGTTTACTAGGTGCAGGGAAGGACTGGTGCTTGGAAGAAAAATGCCTGCTGTACCTGTAAGAAATCTTTAACAGTCTGCATAGATGTTGTTTTTTCTTTCATCTTTTTTTAACACCTCTTATGCTTTAGTACCAAATAAGTTATCTTTGTGCAAGGGTGCATCCAACAACTGTGATTTGACATGGTCTGGCAGGAGTTGTTCCTTAAGCCATGCATGTCTTCTAATGACAGATCCAGTGACTGCTGCCCTGCAAAAAGCTTCTATGGCGTCAAAACCGCAGTGCAAAGTGTGTTTAGTTACTTGACCTGCAGAATGCATTAATTCCTGTAAATCTTTAAGATTCTGACCATGCAGGAAAGGAGGACATTTTTTGTTTAAGGAGTTCCAAGGTATGTTGCTGATATTTAAGCATATAGAACTGACAATTCAGTGCCCTGATAGCAAGAGTAGCTGAGGTGGATACTTTTTTACCCCATCTGTCTAGTGTTCTGGAATCCACATCTGAGGGGGTGGGATTCTTAGCTGAAGTAGCTTTAACCCCTTTTGGGCCTTGAGTAATGACCTCAGGGTCCGCTGCTGGGTTTTTAAAGAGATATTTGCGAGAGTCAGGGGCTCTGTAGTACCTGTCTGGCTTTCTGGGAGCAGGAGGGAGGGCATCTGGAGTTAAGTTGGATTCAAGGAAGCCATCATCCACCATATCTAGGACTGCGGGGATGGCCAAGGGCCTGTGCTGTGGAAGGTCAAGGAAGTTTCTGAGTCTTGAAAAACCACAAAGGAAAAAAAATAAATTAAGGGCCTGTGCTGTGGAAGGTCAAGGAAGTTGCTGAGTCTTGAAAAGCACAAAGGAAAAAAAAAATAAAAACAAACCACACTGGAGCCAGAGTAAAGTTCATAGGTTCATACTAGGCTATCTGCCCTAGGGCATTTATAAGCCTAGCCAGAGTGTGTATGGCTTTCGCCACCCATTTTAAATTAATTTTACTATGCCCTTTTTCGAGGTTAGTATACTGTGCCTCTGTCTAACAGTGACACAGAAGTGATACCCGGGGTAAACCTACGATCTCCCATCCACTCATCAAGATTCCTCTTGAAGAGAGTCAATGAGGGACTCTGCCTAACCTGGACTGGGATTTTATTCCAGAGTGAAGGGAGTCTCTGGGTTATGAATCTGTCCCTCCAGCATGTCCTATTTATTTCAGTGCTGAGGTTTAAGTCCCTCGAGCGTAGCTCGATGGGATTTGGATTTTCTGAGGTGCAGCATGTCCATTAATTCCGGGTTGGACATGGCTTTATACGTCAGGCACAGATCGCCTCTGAGCAGGCGGTATGCCACTGAGTAGAGCTGGAGTTTCTTTAACTGGGCAGCATACGGCATCTGTTTGAGCCCCTTGATCCTCTTGGTGAGGTACTTTTGGGATCTTTCCAGTTGCTGCAGGTGTCTGGTAAGGTACATCCCAAAAGGGGCATTGTACTCAATTATGGGCCTGATGAGGGATGAGTAAAGAGGCATAATGACCTCCCCTGATCTAGATGTGAATCCCTTCATGATTAGGTGGGCTATATAAAATGTTTTTCTAACCACTTTGGCCAAGTGGTTGTCAAATGAGAGATTGCTATCAACTTGGGTCCCCAGGTCCCTAATTACTTCTTCTGTACTTAATGGATTACCACCTATGTGGTAATTTGTGGGCACTTGTTTTTGCCAAAGGGGATGAGCGCTTTTGTCCTGTTTATTATAGAACTTCTTCAGAACTAAAAATCAATTATAACCATTACCTTTTATAAAACCATCCCTTTTGACATCATTTCCTTAATTGATAATTAATATAAAGTGAAAGAACAAGTAAAAATGTATGCACACAAACATTTACATAACCATAAAAATATAAATATTAACACGTAAATAAATAATACTTATAATAATTACTTATCCCTACCTATCAGAAAGTGTACATGTATAAAAATGTTTATAACATAATTCAAGTGACTTTTCACAGAAATCTTATTTATACCTAGGTTTATATCCGCCCTTAAAAAGATCTGCCCTTTTAACTCAATATTTTCCACAAAATAATTAAAAGAACAAATAAATTTGTCCTTATTAACCTTTTCTACTACAAAGAAAGCGAATTTCTTGAAATTCTTGAATAGCTAACATGCTCTCTAACTCTGTGATTCAATTTTCTAATAGTTTTACTTATACAGAAATTCTCACAGATGGAGCACACTGCAAGATACACCAGCCCCTCACTTTGGCAATTGTATCGTCCCTTTGCTAATAAGGTGTAATTCAAGTGTTTAAAATGGTAGCTATGTATTCCCATCACGAACCTACACTGGGTACAATTAGTACATGGGAATGTAACAAAATTATCCTTTCTCTTTCCACACTTAGGTCCACTTTCCAACCACTTTCCAATAATTCCTTCAAATTTTTAGTTTTTTCATTTATAAATCTCGGCTGGACTCCCACTACTTTACTCAGTTCTTCATTCCCTAAAATAATTTTCCAGTTTTCGCTAACTATTTCTCTGATCACAGGCCCATCAATACTCATAGGTACAGGAAAAGCGTACCTTAACATCTCTTCCCCTACTCCATTACACTTGTTTATAACATTGGTCTGAAAAACAACCTTTAAAATACGAGAAAACCTAGTCCTTCTGTTTTTTGTAATATGACCAATAACTTCATCTAGATCTCCTTGATCATATCCTCTGTCAATAAATAACTGTTTAAGAAAATTTAATTCACTAATAAAATTGTTTTCTTCACTGATCATCCTACTAAGCCTTATAACTTGTCCTTTAAAGACACTGATCTTCATATATTTTGGATGATAACTTTCAAAATGTAAGTAATTAGTGACTTTTGTTTTTTTTACGATAGAGGTTACTACTAAACTCTCTTTTATTGATATCAATACTTATTTTAACAGCAAGAACGTGTACAAAAATGTTCGTTAACACTAGATCCATAAGCTGGCAAACCATGAAAATGTCTTGTTTAAGACAATTCTAGTGTCTATTCTAAATAAAGCCTCATAAATTCTACACCTTCTGTTTGTTCTATCGCAGTATACAATGAACAAATATCAAATGTACACAGCATGGTATCGTAACCATGAAATTCATACAACCTTAACTCATCTAAAACATCCATGAGTTTTTCAGAAATCATTTACTATTCTGTACTATAGGATTAAGTATTTCATCAAGGTAAATAGAGATTTTGGATGTTTTACTAGGTGGAGCAGACACTATAAGTCTAAATGGGGGATGTTCAATAACATCCTGATGTATTTTGGGAAATCCAAATAATGTCCCCAGCTGTGGCTGTTCAACATTAAGAAATTCAAAAAAAAGTTGTCTTACCATAACGTTCCATCTGAGTTGTTGATGATCTTCCAGTCATCACTGATGGGTTCGGTTCCGAGCCCTCGGAACAGAGTCGGCCTAATACCAAGCTCGGGTACACCAAAAACTCTCAAGCTAAGCTGCTACCCACAATGCCCTTCTCCCAGTTACCTCACATTGAGTCTGCATGCAACATATAGAAGAAAACAGAAAAACAGAGGCCATTTCTGCGCAGAAACCCTGAAACATCACAAGGGCCCAGAAGATCCACCAGGAGCCTTTGGTGGGGGACGGTGGGAGGGTGTGATGACTGGAATAAGAACAACAACTCAGATGGAATGTTATGGTAAGACATAACTTCTTTATCTGAAGTTGTTAATCTTCTTCCTATTGATCACCGATGGGACAAAATCCCAAACTACATGGAGAACCTGGGTGGCACTTATGGAAGAACATTCCTGAGAACCATTGAGCCAAAGGCCGCTCTTCCCCTGGAGACCAAATCCAATTTGTAATGTTTGATGAAGGTATGGGGGTTTAGCCCAAATGGCTGCTGCACAATTGTCATCCATGGAAGCCCTGGAGTAAAAGGCAACCAAAGTTGCGATGGCCCTAGTTGAATGAGCTTTGATTTGAACAGGCTTAGATTCATTCGCAAGGGAGTATGAAAAAGTAATGCAATCTCTGAGCCACTTTGATAAAGTAACTTTTGATACAGCACATCCCATTCTTGGGGCAGAAAAGGAAATGAAAAGTTGGTCCGACTTGCGGAAGGATTTAGTCCTGTTCAAGTAGAAACGTAGCTGTCTATGTACGTCCAATGAATGTAGGCAGTATTCTTCCTTGCTGGAATAATTTGGGAAAAACACAGGGAGCTCAATGGACTGGTTAATAGAGAAGTCGGAAACCACTTTGGGGAGAAAGGATGGGTTAGTACGAAGGGATCCTCTGTCCTTATGGAAGCTTAGATACGGGCTCTTGATGCGTAAGGCTTGTAACTCAGATGTTGTCTGATGTGACCGCTACCAAAAACAAAGATTTCCATGACAGGAATTTTAGATCATATGTCACAGCAGACTCAAAGGGGGTAGACAGAGAGACTGTAGAACCCGAGAGAGATTCCATGTCTCTACAGGTTGCCTGATAGGAGGTCTCCTACGGAAAACTCCCTTGAGAAAGGTCTTGCAAAGTCGGGTGGAGATGAGAGGGATGCCATCCGAACAGTTGTGGAAATTGGAAATAGCTGCTAAATTAACTCGAACAGTAGAAGCTGATGCCCCATTGTCAATCAACTCAGAAAGACACTGTAGTACAGTAGCTGTAGGAGTTGAAAAAGGATCTAGCATCTGATTATTAGACCAGATAGCAATTTTTTCCCACTTGTCTCTGTAGAGTTTTTTGGTGGATGGTTTATGGGAGGCCAGAATAATATCGCGAACAGGTGAGGAGAGGGTTTCCTGCCTGGTGACTAACGGAAGTGGAGAAACCAAGCTTGTCAGCTTGAGAGTAGACAGATTTGGAGGAGTCGGCCCTTGTGGGTGAGATATCAGGTCCTCATGAGTGTCCAGGATCCAAGGAGGTTGTAATAGGTGAGGTCGGAGGAAGGGAAAAGTAGAGTTGTGTACACTTACCACAAATGTAGATGTTCGTGTGTATTCACTGTTGCAGTCATTACAATTGGGTTATCTGCTTGCAGGT
The DNA here is from genome assembly GCF_019279795.1 of Protopterus annectens. Taxonomy (NCBI): domain Eukaryota; kingdom Metazoa; phylum Chordata; order Ceratodontiformes; family Protopteridae; genus Protopterus; species Protopterus annectens. The sequence goes on along the minus strand of NC_056739.1, from coordinate 878,108,314 downwards.
AGCCCTCAGTCGGCCTGATTAACAAAGTCTTGGGTCCTGCGTCGGTTGCTGTCCCTTCTTCCATGACGTCAGGTCGTCAGAGGTATAAAACATGCGGCCAACGCCATTACATCAGTTTTTCTTGCCCCAGATGTCAGGTGCTCCCCTAATGGGAAGCAATTAAATATAAAAGTACAAAGGCATACCTCCAACAAAAAAGCAAATGCATCAAAAAGGCTTTTAAGCATAGTAAAGGAAAGTATAGGTATAATCAAAAGAAGTTAGGGGGCTGGAGGGAGGGTAACCAGGACTGCAACAGTGAATACACTCGAACATCTACATTTATGGTAAATGTACACAACTGTACTATGTTCTTCGTGTTTCACTGTTGCAGTCATTACATTTGGGTAGATTCCCAAAGCTATGATTGGGAGGAGGAATTTAGATAGCATTAGGGCCAGCTATAAGGCCCTCCAAGACTGCAGTGGCAAAGCCAGCTCTGGATTTAGAGAAAATTGGCAAATGATAATGCTTGGTGAAAGTATGTACAGAACTCCAGGTAGCAGCTTCTAGGATGTCCCTGGTAGGAACGCTTCTGAGAAAGGCTGTAGAGGCAGATGCAGCCCTGGTGGACTGAGGTCTGATCCCGTGGGGGATAGGTTTTCCATGGTGCTTATAGCAGAAATGAATGCAATGGCTTATCCATTTAGAAATGGTTTGCTTTGAAATAGCATTCCCCTCTGCCCCTGCAGCAAATGCCACCAGCAGTTGTTCAGATTTCCTTTGAGGTTTAGTCCTGTCCAAGTAGAATCTAAGTTGTCTGTGCACATCTAAGGAATGCAGTATCCGTTCCCCTTTATTCTGTGGATTGGGAAAGAAGGTTGGCAAATGAATGGACTGATTAAGAACCACACTGAATACCACCTTAGGCATGAAGAATGGATTGGTTCTGAGGGACACCCTGTCAGCATGAAAGATAATGAAAGGCTCCAATGCCATAAGGGCCTGTAATTCAGATACCCTTCTAGCTGAAGTGATTGCTAAAAGGAAAGCTGTTTTCCAAGAAAGAAATTTTAAGTCTGCAGTAGCAGCTGGCTCAAAAGGAGGTAGAGTGAGTTTGTCCAAGACAAAGTTAAGGTCCTAGGCTGGGGTTGCTCTCCTGGGTGGTCTCAATTTTTTGGCCCCTCTGAGGAACAGCTTGAGCAGTGGATGAGAGAAGAGGGGAGGTTCTGTGGTATAATGAGCTGAAATGGCTGAGGCGTGAATTTTAATGGAGGAAAAGGACAGACCCCTGTGAAGCATCTCAGTTAAGTATTGTAAAATCTGAGGTAAATTGGGCGCTGCTCTGCTCATCCCTTGAGAATGGTTCCAGGCACAGAATCTTTTCCATTTTTCAACATAAGATTTTCTAGTACCAGGCCTCCTTGCCTCTAAAATGATATCCATCTCAGGTTTGCTGAGAGATGGTAAAGGAGAGATTAAGTAATTAGCCAGGCTGCAAGGTTCAGTGTTAGAAGATGAGGGTGCAGAATCTGGTTCTCCTGCTGAGACAGCAGGGAAGGAGTCTGAGGCAGATGCCATGGAGATAACCATGACACACTGCGCAAGAGGGGGTACCAGTGTTGACGGGGCCAGTCTGGAGCAATCAAAATCATCATTGGTTTGTCCTGTTTGATTTTTAGTAGTACTTTGGAGAGCAGAGGCCGAGGGGGGAAGGCATAGACTGATAGGTTTTTCCAGCTGATGGACAGAGCATCCACTTTCCAGACTTGTTTGTGGGGAGTCCTCGTGCAAAAGTTGTCCAATTGGTAGTTCTGGGGAGAGGCAAACAGGTCTATATCTGAGCTCCCCATTTGCTTGTCAACATGTTGAAAATCCTTGGTTCCAGTTTCCATTTGTGTGGGTCCATGAGGTTTCTGCTTAGTCCGTCTGCCAGTGTATTTAATTTTCCTGGCAGGAACTGAGCTTGTAGGTGCACTTGCTAGCTAAAGGCTGTGTTCCACAATGCCATGGCTAGTCTGCAGAGTGGGTAAGAATGTGTACCCCCTACTTGTTTATGTACCACATAACAGTGGTGTTGTCCGTCTTTACCATTAGTTGTCCTGGAAGAATGTGGTCCTTGAAGGCTGTCAGAGCATTCTGTATAGCTAACATTTCTTTTTGATTGATATGCAGGTGCATTTGACTTGGGTTCCATTTGCCCTGAATGCACTTCCCTGCCAGGTGAGCCACCGCATGCATAGTCTGTGTGTCTGTTAGGGTTTGGGCGGCAGGGGTGGCAGGGGTTGGTGTGAAAGATAGCCCCTTGTTTTGGTGGCAGGCCTCTGCCCACCAAAGGAACTCTAGGCATAGGCAAGGTATGATAGGAATCATTGTTTCCAGGTCTTGAGAATGTTGACACCATAGGCTTTTAGGATACCATTGTAGTTTCCTCATACGCAGTCTTGCATATGGAATTAGAAGAATGCAGGAGGCCATGAACCCCAAAGGCTTGCAGTATTTGTCTTGCAGATAGCAGGGTTTCTGTGGCCACTTGTTTGAAGTAGGTTGTCAAATGAATTTGTTTCTCTGGCGTGAGGTAAGCCATCTGGGAAGTTGTATTCAAGCTTGCTCCCAGGAATATAATTTGTTGACAGGGTACCAGGTGTGACTTCTTTTTGTTTATGGTGTACCCAAGACAAGTCAGAACCCTTTGTACAAAGGCAAGATGATTCAAAAGTATGCCCTGGCTTTCTGCCTGAATTAGACAATTGTCCAGGTATGGGTATATTTGAATATTTCTTTGCCTGCAAAATGCAATAGCTGGAGCTAGGCACTTTGTGAATACCCTGGGCGCAGTAGATAAGCCAAAGGGCAGTGCAGAGAACTAACAGTGCGTGTAGCCTGCTTTGAAGCATAGGTATCTTCTGCAAGATTCCCTGATTGGGATGTGCAGGTATGCTTTTTTTAAATCTAGTGTTGCCAACCAGGCATCTTTGCTTAGCATAGGAAGTAATTGGTGAAGAGCCAGCATCTTGAATTTTGGAATCTCCAAAAAGGTGTTTAAAGTAGACAGGTTCAGGATTGGACGCCATGAATTGTCTTTTCTGGGAACCAGGAAAAGTCTTGAGTAGAAACCTTGTCCCTTTTCCTCTTTTGGTACCAGTTGAATACCCCCATGCTTAAGAGAGAAAGTACTTGTTTTTGGGCCTCTGCCCACTGATTTAGGGGTAGGTCAGGCCACCCGCTTGGTGTTGGCAACATGTGGAAGTGAAATCTGTATCCCTGGGACACTATATTTAAAACCCATTTGTCCTGGGTAATGAGTTCCCAATTCTTTGCATGAAGAGCAATCTTTCCCCCCAAAGGGGCAGTCAATTCATAAGTGCTTGGAAATTTTAAAAGGAAGTAATTGAGACAGTTTACCATAGGGGGGAGTCTTACTCCAAGATTTTGAAGTGGAGGCCCCCCAACTGCTTAGTTCTGTGTGTTCCCTGGGACTGAAACCTGGGGTTTTCGCTGTGTCTGGGTTTGGCTTAAGAAGATCTGGAAGGGTCTGGAAAGGACCAATTCTTAGAGGGCCAGTGCCTACTAAATCTAGGAGGCTGAACTTGTAAAAAATCTTTAACAGTTTGCATAGGTTTAGCTTTATCTTTCATCTTTTTAAGAACTTCCTCAGGCTTGTTGCCAAACAGGCAGTCCTGATTTAAAGGAGCATCCAACAATTTAGCTTTAACATGATCAGGCAAAGATTGCTCCTCAAGCCAAGCATGCCTTCTGAGCACAGACCCAGTAACAGCAGCCCTGCAAGAGGCCTCTAATGAATCAACACCACATTGCAAAGTATGTTTTCCAACTTGTTCAGCAGAATGCATTAAATCTTGTAATTCTTTATTTTCCACACAGTTAGGAATCAACATCATTTTCTGTTTAAGCAGTCCAATAACATGTTGCTGATACTTTAACATATGAAACTGGCAGTTTAAAGCCCTAATGGCCAAGGTTGCAGGAGTGTAAACATTCTTACCCCATCTATCCAGCGCCCTGGAGTCTCTATCAGAAGGGGAAGGATTTTTAGCAGTAGAAGCCTTAATGCCCTTGGGCCCCTGTGAAATAGTCTCTGGATCTGCAATAGGATTTTTAAAAAGAAACTTGTGGGACTCAGGGACCCTGTAGTATCTGTCAGGTTTTCTGGGAGCAGGAGGCAGGAAATCAGGGGCCAAAGTAGATTCTGAAAAAGCATCATCAACAATGTCTAGTACAGGAGGAATAGCTGAAGGCCTATGCTGAGGTAGGAGTAGAAAATCCCTAAGCCTCTTGTTTTGAATCAGAAAAACCCTGGCTTTCCCAGTGGAAATGCTCCCTTAAAAGTATGCAAGGTTTCCCCAAAAGAAAATCCTCAGGAGGGGAAGCAGAGGGAATGGAGCCCTCTACATCAGAACCTTCGTAAGTAGATAAGGGGAAATCCAGATCATCAGAAGAATCAGAAACAACAGAATCCTGATTAGAAGATTCATAATCAACTTCAGTCTTAGGCCTTTTAGAAGGGGGGGGGGGGGGGGTTGGGGGTTGGCTACCCCTGACTAGAGTTATTAGATCTTCAGCCATTCTTATTTGTTTTTTAGGCATAGAGGCCTGAGCATGTGGCCTGGGCGTCGTATTTTTAGGCATGGATCGAGATTTAGGCCTAAGTAATGAAGGAGGCGTCTGTTTAATATGCAAGTCCGTAGGCCTGAATACACGCTCAGAAGCCGGTGCCTGCACAGTGGCTCCGGACCCATCCAAGGTAGAGACATTCGCAGATTCCATAGTTGAAGCATCTCGTGGGCATACCGGACTCAGAATGGGTCTCAGTAGAGGCCTGCGAATCAGAAGTAGCAGGTATCAGGGGCTGCAAAAGCGCCTCACTGAGTACCGGCTAACTGGCGCCTGGCTTAGGAGAAGTGTCAGCGGCGGTGTTGGACCTCGGTGGCCTGTCTCTGCCTTTATCTTTGCGTTTTTTTGGAATCCCGGTAGTCGGACAGCTAACCGACGACATTTCAGGATAATTAAACCGAGAACCAAAATATTTAGAAGCGAAAATATACAGACGATGGATAGTGCGTTGATTAAATAAAGCACAAAACTGATAGCAAGGTATGTCGTGGTCAGTGCCTAGGCAAGGAATACAGTAAGAATGAAAATCTTTATGAGGCATTTGCTTTCCACAAGTAATGCAATTATTAACTTTTACTGACATCGGTAAGGAGCATGAAAAAGTTCCCCCAATGGGGTACTTAGCTTTAGTTAAAGACTTTGGTTCTGAAACTCGAAAATGAAAATTTCAGGAGTTGGCCGACTGGCACTTGCGAACTGCTTCTGCTTCGGGCACCGCACGGCAAGAAAGACTGATTTAATGGCATCAGCTGCATACTTTATACCTCTGACTACCTGACGTCATGGAAGAAAGGACAGCAACCGACACAGGACCAAAGACTTTGTTAATCAGGCCGACTGAGGGCTACCTGCAAGCAGATAACCCAAATGTAATGACTGCAACAGTGAAACACAAAGAACATCCACACTTGTCGAGGCCAGGAAGGGGCAATGAAGACTACTTTGCTTCTCAACCGGATTGCTTTCTTTAGAAATAGAGGTATCAAAGGTATCAGAGGATAAGCATAGAGGAGACCCGTGGGCCAATCGTGAGTCAAAGTGTCTCTCGGTGTTTCCCTGTCTGGGGGGAAAAAGGGCAAAGTAGCTGCTGCATTTTTTGTTTGAAGGGGAAGCAAAAAGATCGCAGCAAGGCTGGCCTCAACGGCTGAAGATTTCTGCCGTCATATTTGGGTTGAGGGACCATTCGTGTGGACAGAGGATGCATCGGCTCAGCCTATCCGCAATCACCTTGGAGATCCCTGGGATATGCGTTGCAATAAGAAAGCGGTTGGAAGCTATCGCCCAATGCCAAATTGTCATGGCCTCGCGACATACGGGGTAGATTTCTGTCCCTCCCTGTTTTTTTATGTACCAGACGACAGACATATTGTCCGATTGGATTGCAATTGTTCCCGACGGAAGGAGCAGATGAAGTGCCTGCAATGCTAACAGCAGGACGTTGATATGCAAGTTGACCTCCAAGCTGGACCATGTGCCTTGGACGGTCTTTCCTTGGAAGTGCCCCCCCCACCTTATTAGGGAAGCATCCGTGGTCACTGTGGCATTGGGTTGGGGAGTCTGGAAGGGGCAGCACCAAAGATTTTCGTCTGTTCTCATCCACCAGAAGAGATCTTGTTTGCAGGAATTGGTGATGAGCATCTGTGAGTTTGGAGGATGGAGACTGGATATCCACTGGGACAAAAGGAGCCATTGTAATAGTATCATATGCAATCTTGCCAGGGGAACAATCAGGATAGCTGCCACCATAGACCCCAGAGCCTGTAGAACTTCCCTTGCAGACACCTTCCTTTGACAGAGTATCACTTGTACTTGTAATCTTAATCTCTGAAGTCTGTGAGGAGGGAGAGAGACTTGGCTTGTTTGAGAATTGAATACTGCTCCTATAAATTCCAATTGTTGGGTAGGATGAAGGTTGGATTTTTCCCAGTGTATTGTGATGCCTAGAAACTCCGCCAGTGACAGAGTGCAGCTGAGGGCCATGATCAGTAGGTGCTTGGTGGGGGCGGAGAGGAGCCAATCGTCTAGATACGGAAACACCTGGAATACCTGAAGTCTCAGATGAGCTGTTACCACTGCTAGGCATTTCGTGAACACTCTGGGGGCCGTTGAGAGACTGAATTGGCAGGGCTCTGAATTGGCAATAACTGGCTCCCAGCCGGAAGCGAAGGAGACACCTGGAGCGCTTGTCCATTTTGATGTGATAATACGCATCCCGGAGATCTACTGAGCACATCCACATACCCTCCCGAAGAAATGGGAAAATAGATTGTATCGTGACCATGCAGAATTTGGTCTGAACTTCTGATTTGTTTAGTTGCCTGAGATCCAAAACGGGTCTCCAGTCCCCGGACTCTTTTGGCACAAAAAGAATCTTGAGTAGAAACCGGATCCGCACTGATCTGGGGGGGGGCTTGTTGGATGACTCGTTTTTGACACAGCTTTCTTATTTCTGAAGCTTCTTCCCTTTGACTGGGTGGAACATCAGGAAGGCATTTTGGAGGACTTGGGTAAGAGATTAGAGGGATGCAATAACCTCTGGAAATTATTCCCTGCACCCACTGATCACAGAGTGCCAGACAGCTTCGTGCAGAGAAAAACGAGCCCTGATTCCAGAGGAAAGCAATTGGGCAACGCCACAGGAGCGCTGATAAGATCGTCCAGAGAAAGAAACCCTGGAGTCCTGATTTCGGGGACCCCCTCTTCCCCTAAATGGGTGTCTTCCATTATTGGAACCCCCTCTGCCTCTGGGGGAATCCTCACCATGTAAACTACAGAAAGGGCCCTGAGATTTTTTTGCCATATCTTTCCACTCCTCTAGTTCCTGGAGAAACAGCGCTGAGGTTTGGAAAAACATAGGCCAATGGCAGACAAGGTTTTTCTGTCCTGCTCGCACCTGGCTAATGTGGCCTTCATTTTAGAACCGAACAAAGCGGACGGTTTGACAGGGGCCTTCAAGAAGGAAGACTTGGAGTCTGCGAGGTCACAAATGCGCATCCAGGCATGGCGTCTCATAACTACACCTGCACCCGCAGCTCTAGCCGCTCCTTCGGTTGCATGGGACAGCAACCTCATGGACAAGTTAGAGATCGACTCTAGGGTAGCAAGCTGAGAAGTAACTATCACGTGCCCTATCAGAAACATGACCCGTGAGGGTTCCAGAGAGTTCAGAGATGAGATCTCTTTGGAGCCTCGTAAAATGCGCCAAATAATTCAGAGACCTTACAGCAAAGGTCACTGAATCAAAAACTAGCTTCCCTAACCTGTCCACTTTCTAGGACTCTCTGTTGTGTGGATGGACAGTAGGACTTTCCTCCGCAAGGTCCTTTTTTTGTGGCAGCCGCCACCACCATAGTGTCTACTGGTAAGCCTCTAGACCAAAGGGGTTGTTCCTCTGGAGGGGAAATTATCTGGTCTAGTCTCCGGGGAATGGCCTCAATGGTATCAGGGTTCTTTCACGGCCGCTGCACAATGAGCTGGACTAACTCATCAGCGGGAGGGGGAATCACCCAAGAAGCAGAGGGCTGAGAGCGGAAGGCCTGCAGGAATACGTATTCCTCCAAAGGAAGGGTTGGAGGGCTCCCAGTCACCCCTCTGCCTCAATATTTCCAGGATGTTTCCGGGGGTGACCGTGGGGACCCTTCCCCATTATCGTAGTCCATATCCTCACCTCTTACACATCAGTTTCCGAGGTGGTTCTTCAGTGGGAGCGTCTGAAGACGACTCAGAAAGGAGGTTACCCTGTACAGGGGTTTCCTGAGGCTTGCGCTCTGTGTGTCCTGGGTTGGTGGCCTGTGATAGCTGCAGCTCAGCAGGAGCGCTTCCTGAAGTAAGCACCCTCTCCATCACATGGAAGGCAGGCTCGCCCGAAGAGGAATGGGAGCCTGGAACAGAGGAAGACAATCTCGGAACTGGGTCGCGGCCCGCTCCCAGGGATGGAGCCTCAAGCAAAACTGGAGTGGGTGTAGCCCTCGGATCAGAAGACGGAACCAATGAAACAACTGGAACTGTACCTGGAGCCGGGGGTTCCACCCCCCCATGCATGAGACTGAGGAAGGGGTGGTTCAGAAGGAACCAAACCCAAAGGGGCCTCAGAGAAGGTCACTGTCGGCGCTGAGGAGAGGATTACCCCCAAAGATGACGGAGCTATGGGCCTTGGAACTGAAGGGTTCAAGGGAGAAGAATATGTGGGAGTTGAGGGGGCAATGGATCCAAACCTGGGTTTTAGGAAAATTTGTAATCCCTCTTGGCTGTCAGCAGCTGATCGAACAAGTGCACCACATCCAATTCAGATAGACTCCTGGTGGACCTTACTGACACTCCTGAGAGGGAGTCGGATCGGTCCAAAAAGGGGCTAAAGGCTTGTCCTGAAAACAGATCCAAAGACGGGGAGTACTTGGTCTGTGGTGTAGGAAAAGTAGTCACCGAGGACTCCAGTTTCAAAACAGGCAAAAGGGGGGACTATCGGAGCCAGGGAAATAGCTGGATTGGAAGTCATTATCAGCTCCGAAGAAGTGGTCGGTACCTATCTCGGAACGGAGGTGGGCAACGTCGGTGCCGAGGTAAAAGCAGGCAATAAGGCTGAGCCAAAATCACACTTGGAACCGTAGCAATCTGTGCCGATGGTGGCGCCGATATGGAATTCATCGAGATATCTGCAGAGACCACTGGAGCAGAACTCGGAACCGAGGTGGTCGGAGCCGAGGAGATGATCTTGTGCTCCATGGAAGACTTGTGGGCCTTATGCTTATGAGGCTTGCCCTTATCACCAGCCGGTGAAGAGGGGTCAGAATGAGGACTTTTTTGTCCTTTGATGGAGGGGTTGAGAGCTCCGATGCAGAAGGAGCCTCAGAAAAGGGTGAAGAAAGCAAGCCTTTCAAAATAAGTTTATTTTTCCTTTCATTCAGCGTCCTCTGACTGAAACTGACACAAATCTGACACGGAGGTTTCACAGATAAGTGGGAAACCCCAGACAATATACACAATCATGCAGGCTGCTACTGGGGAGTTTACAATTGCAGGAAGTGCAATGCTTAAACCCCGAAGTCCCTTTCTTTTCAGACATACTAAGTATATCAATTCAACAATCCGAAAAAGGATAGAGAAAGGAAGGAAAAGAGAAAAATACCAACAATGGTATTAAGAATACCACAAGGGTAAAGAAGGGCGTTTACCAACAATGGTAAGAAGAGGATACCCGTGGGTAGAGCTGGTTGAGATAATAAGATCTAGAAGAGTTTTGAGGAGAAAAATCTTACAAAATACAGTAAATTTAAAAAAAAATACAACACTTAGCTGGAGAGCTCGGTGAAACACTGCTATAGGTCTGCGTGGCAAACGAGATCTGAGTTAACTGGGAGAAGGGCATTGTGGGTAACAGCTTACCTCGAGAGTTTTTGGTGTATGCGAGCTTGGTATTAGGCAGATTTGCTTCCGAGGGCTCGGAACCGAACCCATCAGTGATGAACACGAAGATCATCAACAACTTCAGATGATAAATAAATCTAATAAAATTAAATCAACTTCTTGAAACTTCTTTCTAACCACATCTCTAGAAACCTTTTTGTATTTACCTGTCAGCCAACATATTACCTATAATTTCATTATACTCAACATTCATAATGACCAGGCCCTGCCCTTTATCTGCTTTCATGTATCTGATGTCACTATAAGAAATTGTTTCAAAGCAACTCACTGTTTTTCTGTTAAATTTCTTTCAAAATTAAATTTATTAAATCCACCAAAAATTATGTAAGTTATAAATGTAAGTCTCACAAATCATAGAAATGGTATTCAACATGTTAACTAATGGTGGGAATGTCATGATAAAGATATTTCAAATTTAATTTTCTGACATACAACTTAAAATCCAGCACAGTATCTGTAATCTTGGCCTTATGTGCTGGAAAAATGAAAAACCTTCTTTGAGAACTTCTTCATCTTCAGTGAACATTCTATCACTTAAATTAAAAATCTCATACAAACAAGCTACCGCCCTTTGGTCTTTCCTTTTTTCCCCACTACTGTGAATGCCTCCTGACTGGGAGGGGGGGCTGCTGTTCCCACTTACCTGGGTGGTAAAAGAAGAACTCCCGGAGTCTCTTTTTAGACTGTGGGTAGTCTTGAATCTCAAATTTGAAATGCTCCCTTAAAGTATGCAGGGTTTCCCCAAAGGAAAAATCCTCTGGGGGAGAGGCTGAAGGAATAGGTTCCTCTGCATTAGAATCTTCATATGTAGAGAGGGGCTGCATGTCTTCATAGTCAGATGCATCACATTCATCTGACTCTTGGTCAGACAAAACTTCTGGAGACAGATCTCTTTTTTCTTTTTGAGGGAGTGGGCTTGGCTTCCCCTAATCAACATGATAAGGTCCTCTGCCATTCTAAGCATTTGTGACTGAGGCAAGGGAGCAGGTGCCAAAGAATGGCTGGAAGTCGGTTTCTTGGGGGTGGTTAGACTTCTGGGCCTAAGCAACTCGGTAGTTTTAGAAAGAACGGTAGTCGTGAAAGAAGGTGTCTGTTTATGTCTGGATTTGATGTTGCGAAGCTGGTGCCTGCACAGTGGCTCCGGACCCATCCATGGTAGAGATGACTGCAGGATCCTTAGATGAAGAAGAGTTCTGCGGCATACTGGACTCTGAAAGGGTCACTGTAGTGCGAATTAACTGAAGCAGGCATCAAAGGCTGCGAAAGCGCCTCACTGAATTCTGGAGGACTGACTACTAGTTTGGCATAATGTCATTGGAAAGTTTAGTCCTGTGTGTCTTTATCTTTACGTTTTTTCGGAAGGTCTGCTGTCGGATTGCTTACGGAAGCCATATCGGAATTCGAGGATTGTAAACTGAAATATCTGGCTACAATAAGGGCCCGACGACGAATAGTTCTGGCTTTAAACAAAGCACAGAATCGACAATGAGGGGCATCGTGGTCTGGGCCTGGACAAGTAACGCAGAAGGAGTGGAAGTCCCGTTGTGGCATTTGCTTTCCACAGGCGAGACAATTATTAACTTTTTCTGACATCCGTTAGTGCAAGAAAAAAGGATTCCCAATGGGGTACTTAGCTTTCGAAGACTTCAACTTGAATTCGAAAACGAAACTCAGGTAGTGGCCGACCGGCACTCGTGCAAGCTGCTTCTGCTTTGGGCTGCACGGCAAGAAAGACTGATGTAATGGCGTCGGCTGCGTTCCTTTATACCACTGACGACCTGACGTCAGTCTTCAAGCGACAGCAACCAACACAGAAATACTAAGTCTCTGGTATTCAGGCCGAACGAGGGCTACCCCAGCAGGGATAACCCAAATGTGATGACTGCAACAGTGACACACAAAGAACATGCATAGGGATGGTGACTGCCATTAGGCCCAGGGTCCTTAGGAATTTTTTTGCAGTTATTATTTGGGACTGCAGCAGGGCTTTGAAATGGGAGGTCAGGGAGCTGACCTTGTCCTGGGGAAGAAAGGTTTTGATGATGTCCATTTTGATCCTGCAACCCAGAAGTATTTTGTCTTGTTCTGGTGTTGAGGATGAATTTGAGAGGTTGAGGGTGAACCCCAGTTTTTGTAGTAGGGGCACAGTGAATTGTAGATGGATTAATAGGGCTTCTTTGCAGTCTGCTAGGATTAGGATGTCATCTAAGTATGAATAAATCTGAATCCCGTGTGTTCTGCAAAAGGCAATGGCTGGTGCCAAACATTTTGTGAACACTTTGGGGGCAGTGGACAAACCAAAGGGCAAAGCAGCAAATTGGAAATGAGAGGATAGTTCAAAGAAACGTAAACATTTTCTGTGGGAGGGTAGAATGGGTATGTGCAACTAGGCTTCTTTCAGGTCCAATGCAGCCATGAAAGCCTTGGCCGGTATGAGAGGGAGTAAACTTGGAAGGGACAACATTCTGAAGCTGGGCACTTTTAAGAACAGGTCTAAAGGAGGACAGGTCTAGAATAGGTCTCCATGGTCCATCCTTTTTGGGGACCAGGAATAGTCTTGAGTAGAAGCCCTTTCCTTCCTGTCCTGTGGGGACAGGATCTTTGGTGCCCAAGTTCAGAAGATCTGTCAGGACCTGTGGGAAGAGGTGTCTTTGATTTCTTGGTGGGAAGAGGTGTCTTTGATTTCTTGGAGGAAAGGGGACACCCCTTACGGGTAGCCTTTCTTTCCAGGAGAGGAAGTATCCTTTTTGGATAATAGCCAGAACCCATCTGTCTGTGGTGATTGTTTTCCAAAAGGGGAGGCAGTGGGAGAGGCGGACAGAAAGGGGAAGGGGGGGCAAGGCAGTCACGCACTGTTGGGGCCTCCTCTATCTTGAAAGGGCTGTCTAGAGGGAGGTTGAGAGGCAGCTGAACTGGTAGGGGCTTGTCTTCTGGGTCCTCTTCTTTGTCTGGAAGAGGTAGGTCCAGCAGAGGGTGGGTTTCGTCTGACAAATGTGGCACTGGCAGGGTAATTCTGTAATATGTGGGAATTGGGAACACCAAGAGATGCTTGATGTCTTGCAATTCCTTGCGCTTTCCCTGCAGATTTTTAAATAGGTCTGCTGACTGTTTGCCAAACAGGAAATTAGGGTCCAGGGGGGCATCTAAGACCTTAGATTTGAAGTCTTCAGGTAAGTGTTGCAGACAAAGCCAGGTGTATCTCCTGATAACACAGGCAGATGCTGCAGAGGCCTCTGCAGCATCACAGCTGCATCTGAGTGTCTTGGCTACTTGGGCAACCAGAGATAGTCTGGAAGAGATGTCAGCTTTTGTGGAGCAGTCAGGAGTAGCAGCCAGCAGAGTACAGGCTTGAGAGACCATGTCCAAAGCATATCTGGTCATATGGGTTTGATAGCTGATGGCTCTAAAATCCAATGTGGAAGAGGTGTAGACCTTCTTTCCAATTCTATCCACTGTTTTGCTGTCTTTGTCCATAGGTAAGAGGGAGACAGACGGAATAAGTCTGGACAGTTTACCTGGTGAGATGGCAATCACTGCAGGATCTGCCAAGGGAGGTTTGACTAAGAATGTTTGGTCATCAGGCACCTTGTAGAAGTGGTCTGGCCTCTTAGGGGCAGGTGGTTGAGAATCTGTTGTCTTTGATGCAGAGGCAAAGGCATCTAAATAAGCAGGGATGACAGGAGAAAAGGTAGAAGGGGAGGAGGATTCCACTTGTAAAAGCTCAAAATACCTCTTGAGTGTCAGACATTTGTGAGATGTCCCATTTAAAACATTCTTTCATTTTGGTGATGGTTTCACCAAAGGTAATATCCTCTGGGGGGAGTCTCCCTCAATGGATTCAACATCTGGTGAATAATACTCTTGTGGGGAGGCAATTTGGGAAGTGTAAGAAATGGATTCTTCAGAGGAGGAATAATAGGTCTTGCTCTTTTCCCATCTCTTGTGAGGTAAGCGGTTGAAGAAAAGAGGCAGAAGCAGGCCTAAGGCTAAGCGGAGGAAGGGTAGCTGGAGAAGAAGCTGAGGTCCTGAAAGCCAGAAAGGCCTGCATTAAGGAAAAGGTGAAGGACTGCCAATCTGGCAGGCCTTCTGCGGGTGTAACCAGATGTTTAGTCTTTTGTTTCTTTTTGACTGGAGAAGACGTAGGAGTAGGCCTGGAGTCGGATGCCTGACTAACGGTAACAGTGTCTGGTGGAGGGATCTCAGCCGATGGCCCGGCTGTGTCTGGTTCCCCCTCAACCTCGGTGGTAGCTGGTGTCTGGGTTGGCTCTTGGGACGTGCCGGTCATCAACTGTAAAGCAGCTTCCTCCAAGGTCACCGCAGAAGTCGACGGGTCCAAACGTCCCTCAACTCCTAAATCGGTAGCTAGCGGGGCGTCCAACAGCTGAGCGGCAGCAGAAGAGGCCCTAGGAAATTTGGCCTTCTTTCACGGAGGTTCAGTTGAGACCTCTAAGATGGGGATCTATCCTAAGAGATAATTTTTAAGCCGTTGGTTTTCCAGGCAGAGATTTAGAGTGGACAGACAGCTGCAAAGGGTCTTAGGAATGAAAGATTGGTAGACGGAGCAAGCGTTGTGATCGTGCTCCTGGACTAAGCAAAAAACGCAGTGGTCGTGCATGTCTTTATGGGGTATCTGGCTCCTACACTGGCATTTGTCCTTTTTTGCTGACATTGGCCAAGGATTACTACAACAAACCAAGCTTTAGCTAGGAATCGAAGAAAACCCCAACAAGGTACTTAGCTTTTAGACATCCTGTGGTGAAGGAACGAATCACACGATGCGTGGGTCATCTGCGGCTGAAATGTTCTGAGGTCCGTGCGTGCAGACGTCACATTTAAGGTCCCTGGTTTATGGCCCTGTGTGTGACATCCCACGCAACTACAACAGCCAAACTGAAGCTTTTGTATAGGAGCTGACGTATGGGTCACCTGAGGGGGAAAATCCCACACCAAGAATACTGCAACACTGGAATAGGACATCTGACCACTGTGTTGACAGCTTCCACTGAAGAATTCCCATATGAATTCTTGCAAGGGGAACTAGAATTATGGCTGCTGACATTGACCCCAAGGCTTGTAGAATCAATCAAGCTGAAACCGTGGTACTGAAGATTATTTTCTTGACCTGGAATTGGATACTACTCTTGAAAGTGGAAGGGAAGCTGTCATTGATTCCATATTGAATACTCCTCCAATTAAATTTCAGAGTCTGAGACTGTTCCAAATAAGACTTGTTGCAGTTTATGGTTATCCCCAGGTTGGAGCAAGTCTGGAGCACCTGATCCCATGCTTGTAGTAGTAGATGCCTAGTCAGGGCAGTAATGAGCCAGTCATCGAAATACAGAAACACCTGGAATCCCTGCAATCTCAAGTGAGCTATCACTGCCATGCATTTGGTGAACACCCTGGGGGGTGCGATGAGACCAAAGGGCAGTGCCCTGAACTGATGGTGACTGGCTCCCAGCTGGAAGCTTAGATACCTTCTGGATTGTCTGTTCATTTTTATGTGATAGTAAGCATCCTGAAGGTCTACTGAGAACATCCAATCATACTTGACCAAAAAAGGGCAGAATGGACTGAACTGTGACTATCTGAAACTCTGTGTTGAAGTGACTTGTTCAAGATACTGAGACCTAAAATTGGTCTCAAGTCCCCTGTTTTCTTTGGTACTAAAAAGAATCTTAACTTAGTTCCGGATTCTATTTGGTCTGGTGGGACTTCTTGGATGACTTTTTTTAGCAGCTTTTGAATTTCTACTGCTGCTCATTCCCACTGACTGGGAGGAATGTCTGGAAGGTTGTATAGAAGTGGAGGAAGAAGGGAAAGGGGAATTATATAACTACTGGACGCAATTCTCTGCACCAAGTACCTTTTGTGATTTCTAGTCAGGCTCTGGTGCAGAGATAAATGATCCCTGACTGCTTCCAGAGGGAAACAATCACGTCTCCTTTCAGAAGCGTTGACAGGGTCTATAAGAAAAAGAATTTCTGGACCCTTGGTTCTGTGGACTTCCCCTGCCACGAGGAAGGCATCTTCCATTCGAGTTCCTCCCTCTGCCTCTGGGGGAACTATCTCCATGTGGATCTTGGAAATCACCCTGGGAGATCCTGAACTTTATCTTTCAACCACATCGCTGACTTTTGAGAAGGTCCTTTGAGAAGCCGAAAAACGTATGCCCACTGCAGAGAGGATGTTTCCACCCATCTCACACCTGGAGAGTGTCTCCTCCACTTTTGGGCCAAAGAGAACTGCCATCAAAAGGAGCACTGATGAATGAAAACTTGAAGGGCTTCACAAAAAACACACAAGCCCATCCAGGCATGCTTCCTTATGGACATGTCTAAACCCGCCACCCTTGAGGTACCTTCAGTTGCATACGAGATCTGCCTCATGTATGAGTTAGAAACTGATAATAGGGTAGTCAACTGCAATGCCAAAGAAGCCTGAGCCTCAGCAGTGGTGGTTCCTGAAACAGAATCTAATAGCTCCTTTATCAAACCCCTTTGTAGTCTTGTGAATTGCGCTAGGTAGGTTCAGCAATCTGACAGCAAATGTCGCTGAAGCATACACATGCTTCCCAAATCTGTCCATGCCCTAGACACCCTTTTACAGGGGATGGACAGAGGAACTTAATCCGAGCGTTCCTTTTTAGTGGCTGCCGCCACAACCATGGCATCTACGGGCACTCGCTTCCTCCAAAATTCCCTACCTACTGGTGGTGCCAGAATCTGATCCTGTCTCTTAGGGATTGGCTCAACTGTGTCCACACCCTCCGAAAGACCAAATCAATGAGCTCGGAGGACAGAGTCACCCAGGAGGTAGACAAGCCAGAACTGAAAGCCTCCAGAAACATGGGACTCCTCCGAAGAATGGTTTTGGACTAGCCAACCACCTTTCTGCTTTAGTATTTATAGGTTCATAGGTTCATACTAGGCTATCTGCCCCTAGGGCATTTATAAGCCTAGCCAGAGTGTGTTTGGCTTCCGCCACCCATTTTAAATTAATTTTGCTATGCCCTTTTTCGAGGTTAGTATACTGTGCCTCTGTCTAACAGTGACACAGAAGTGATACCAGGGGTAAACCTACGATCTCCCATCCACTCATCAAGATTCCTCTTGAAGAGAGTCAATGAGGGACTCTGCCTAACCTGGACTGGGGGATGTCTCCAAAGCAGACATCTTCAGATGCTGATCTTGGGAACCCTTTCCCTTCATCGAAATCAGTGTCTTCAGTGATAGATTCCTGGGGGGAATCCAAGTGCCTCCTCTTGCACTTACACTTCCTAGAGACCTCTTCAATGGGATGTCCTGGAAAGGAATGAGAAAAAATGGTAATATCCTGCTGGGTATCCTGGACAACTTAGGTAGACTGCCCAATGAACCAGGATGATGAGGCTCAGTGCGCAAAGACATATGGGACCAAGGATGGATGATCCGAGGAAGGAAGAACTGTCCGTCCTGCAGGAGTAGAAAACACCCTCTCCACTACCCTCAAAGGTGGACCTCTCTGGGGGAGAAATAAGCCAAGCTTACAACCCCTCGGCTCTTCCAGCCAGGAAGGAAATCCACCAGAGGCAGAGATTGGAGCAGAGCTATCCAATACCAAAGCTCCAAGGAGCAGAGATGGCTCCAAAAACGTTGGAGTCTACTCTAAACACCTCAGATCCAACATGGACATCCAGGCTCTGAGACTTATCCAGATCAGAAACTGTAAGAGCTGGAGCACTCAGAGGAAGCTTTGGATCCAAAGAAACTAATATCTCTGGATCCCTAGTTGACAGTCCCAGAAGACTCAGATCCAAGGGCACAGAAACAACTGGCCAGATTGGTGAAGGGGCCAAAAAAGGGTGATGTAAACTTACAGGGGCTTCCTGAACCAAAGGGGTATGAGCTGGAATAACTCCCATCTGTATTTGTATGGACAGGAACTTCATCATCCTGGCCACATCTGCCTCTATGAGACTCCTGGAAGATCGAGAAGATGCCAGTGAAGGGGATTTCGCTCGGCGATGTACATCCAGGAAGGGAGAACTTACACATGATAGTACCGGATCCAGGGAAGGGGAATATGTTTTGTCCTTGGTAACAGCTTCAGATAACAGAAAGCCAGATCTGACAAAGCCAGCTTACTGTCAGATGCCAATACAGGAGTAGCTTTCAGATTTATTGGCCTTTTTTCCTCGGTGGTTCAGTTGTGTGATCAGAGGATGGTGTAGAGGATCTGGAAGGCTCTTTTGCCTTGTGTAGGTGGGGGTTGAGCCACAGACAAGGCTTCAGAAAAAGGAGGAAGTCCTTTCAATATTAATTTACACTTTTGATCAGCCAAGGCCCTAGAATTATATCCCTGACAAATCTTACATTCAACACTGAGGTGCTGAGGGCCTGAACAATACACACAACGCGTGAGAATCAGAAAGCAGAATTTTATGCAGACATTTCATACATTTTTTTAAAACCCAAAAGGGCTTTCTCAGACATTATTCCTATGCTAAGAAAATAAACTTTTTTGAAGAGAAAATAACCAGTGATAGTAAAAAGATTACCCTTAAAAATGGGTATAAAAGATAGAAATACCAGTGATTGTGAAAAGATTAACCTAAATAAAGGGTATAAAAGATAGAAATACCAGCAATGGTAAGATAGGTAAACTTAAAAGTGCAGAAAGGGAGGTACAAAGAGTAAAGACTATAATACTAAGAGTTACAGAAAGAAAATGTCACTTAACTGAATTCAAAAAGCCTATTTTAGCTTGAGAGCCAAAGATGACCATGGCTTCAGGCTAAAGCAGCAAACAAGATCTGAGGAGTGTTAGGGTTGATACATTATGGGAAAGGGAGGAACTTGAGAGCTTTTTTTAGTGGCCATGACCTTTAGCAATGGCCAAGCTGGATCAGATCCAAACATAATGGATGAGGAATGAATGAAAACTGACATCAGATCAAACCTTTTCCATTTACTTCTGTAAATGTTTTTAGTTGAAGCTTTGTGGGAGGATAAAAGAATATGGCAGATAAAAGAGGAGAGCCTGGGCTGTCTTGCTATCAAAAAATGTGGAAAAAATGTACGGTCAATTTTAGGCCCAAGATGTCCAGGTGTATCACTGTCGGTCGGTGAGACAGGCGGTCTGGAATTGGATCCAGAATCCATGGAGGGTGAAGTAGATGAGGACAAACAAGAGGGAACCAAATCTGATGAGGCCAATAAAGAACAATGAGGACGACTGTGCCCTTCAATCCAAACACTTTCTGAAGGAATTTGGGTATTAAACGCTCTTGGGGTAAAGTGTACAGGAGACCAGGGGGCCAATCGTGCAGAAGGGTGTCTCTTGGTGATTCCCTCGCTTGGGGGACCAGTGCAAAGAAACTGCACTAGTTGTTGAGGGGAGATGCAAAGAGTTCACACAAGGTTGGTGCCATTGACGGAATATCTTTTCCTCTACTTTCATGTTGAGCAACCACTTGTGAGGCATTAGAATGGACCTGCTTAATTTGTCTATCACGTTGGATTTCCTCAGAATGTGTGTTGCTATCACAATCGATTGGATGAGATAAGCCCATTGCCACAGTCCCAAAGCTTCTCAACACACGGGATAAGATTTTGTTCTTCCTTGTTTATGTATCAGTTTATGTATCAGACCACTGACATATTCTCTGTTTGAAGCACAATGGTCCCAGAGGGGAAGAGTGCCTTGGAAGGCCTGCAACGCTAGGAGGACTGCTTTCATTTCTAGGACACGGATATGTGTATTGGCCTCTTCGGGGGACCATGTACCTCGGACTATCATTCCCAAGAAGTGCCGCCCCACTTGATCTGGGAAGCGTCCGTGGGAACTATGGCCTTGGGCTGAGTTACACTAAAGGGCCAACCTTGCATTATTTGATAGGAGTAAATCCACCAAAGGAGGTAATTTTTGCATGCCTAAGTTACCTTGATTTGGGTGGATAAAGGTTGATGAAGAACAGACCACCGAGTCTCTAAGGTCCAATGAAGAATTCTCATGTGGTATCTTGCTAACAGAACCAAAACTATTGCTGCAGACACTGACCACAATACTTGAAGGACCCATCGACCTGAAAGAGGAATTTCGAACGATCTTTTTGACCTATAATCGTACTGTTTGTACCCTTGGTAAAAGAAGGGAGGCTGTCAAGGACACTGTGTCAAAGAAAGCTCTGACAAACTCCAATATTTGCACTGGTTCCAGTTGAGATTTGTTGTAATTTATAGTAATCCCCAAGTGTGAACATAACTGGAGTACATAATCTTTTGCTTTGATCAGATGATGCTTGGTTGGAGCAGTTATAAGCCAGTCATCCAAGTAAGGAAACACTCAGAATCCCTGCAGTCTCAAGTTAGGTGCTACTACTACCATGCATTTGGTGAACACCATGGGGGCTGTAACTGAACCGTGACCATCTGGAACTTGGTCTATTGAACTGACTTGTTCAGAAGGCAGAGATCCAAAACTGGTCTCCAGTACCCAATTTTCTTTGGCACTAAAGAATCTTGAGTAAGTTCTTGACTCTTTCTGGTCTGGGGACCTCTTGAATGACTCCTTTTTCTAGCAGCAACGTTTTTACGTTCTAGTGCTGCTGTTTTCCTCTGACTAGGTGGAACATAGAGAACTTTGTTTACTGTTAAGGGGATGGGGAGGGTATTATATAACCTCTGGAAACAATCCTCTGCACCGACAAATCTTTTGTAATCTCTAGCCAAGCTCTCCGGTGCCGGGAAAAAAGACCCCCAACTGCTTACAGAGGTGGACAATCAGGTGTCCTTTCAGGAGTGCTGGTAGGATCTGTCAAAGAAAGTCTCTCTGGACCCTTGGTTTTGCAGGCTTCTCCTGCTGCATGCATGACGTCTTCCATTAGAGTTCCCCCCTCTGCCCTTGGGGGAACTATCTACATGTGGATTTTGGAAGGGACCCTGGGACTTTCTGAACCACATTTTTCAGCCACCTCATTGATTACTAAGAAAGTTTCTTTCAGGAGACGAAAAACATATGCCCACAGCAGACAGGGTCTTACCATCCTGCTCACACCTGGATAATGGGCCCTTAACCTTGGGGCCAAATAAAGAACTTCCATTAAAGGGAGCACTGACGAAGGAAGACTTGAAGAGTTCCACAAAATCACACAGGCGCATCCAGGCATGCCTCCTAATGGAAGTGCCTGAACCCCCTGCCCTTTAGGTACCTTCAGCTGCACGTGAGATAAGCGTCACAGACAAATTTGAAATGGATGGTAGAGTAGCCAACAGTGAGGCAATCAAGCGCTCTACCTCAGAAGTAATGGTCCCAGAGAGAGATTTGGCGAGTTCTTTCATCAAATCCCATGAGTCTGAAGAAGTGTTCCAAATAATTCAGCAACTACAGTTCGAAATTTGCTGAAGCATATACATGCCTCCCGAATCTGTCCAGCACCCTAGACACCCTGTTAGGGAGATGAACAGAGGGACTTTGTTCTGCAAGTTCTTTTTTTGTTGCTGCCACTATGACCATGACATCAACTGGTACTCTTTTGCTGCAAAATTATCTATCCTTGGGTGGTGCCAGTATCCTGTCTACTCTCTTGGGAACTGTCTCAACAGAATCAGGTTCCTTCCATACCTGTCAAGAGAAATCAATGAGCTCATTGGAGGGTGCAGTCACACAGAAGGTAGATGGGCCAACTCCAAAAGCTGATTCCTCTTGGGAAGGGTTGTTGTTTGACCAACAACCCCTTTGCTTGAGGAGCTCTAATATGTCCCTAAATGAGACTTCATCAGGCTGCAATCTAGGGGACCCTTCCCCCTCATGAAAATCTGTATCCTCCATAACATACTCTTGAGCAGAATTTAAGTGCCTCCTTTTGCACTTTCTCTTCCTAGGGTCTTTCTTTGGCAGGATGTTCTGGAGAAGTGTCGGAAGATATCACTATACCCTGATGGATATCCTGGAGACTTTGAGCTGGCTGTCACTGTGAAGCAGGAAGTTGAGCCTCAAGATGCTAAGATAACTGGGTCGGGGAAGTAGGAGCCGAGGAGGGTGGCTACGTCCTTTCTCCTGCAGCAGAGAAAACACTCGCCACTACTTTGAAAGCAGAATGTCTCGGAGAGAAAGAAACTGAAGGCATGCTTCTGAACCACTGGCTCCTTCTGACCTGAAGGCAAACCACTCAAAGCAGGAGTCGGAGCTGAGATGCCCAGAGCCAAGACTCTGAGGGGCCGAAATGGCGCCGACATTCTAGGAGTCTATTCCAAAACCTCAGATCCAGCGCCCATGCTATGGCTCAGATAGTAACCCAGCCCCGGTTGTGCTCATAAACAGTCCACTCAAAGAAGGTACCAGTGTAAAGGATAAAAGGACCTTCGGATCCAATACTGTTGGCTCTGGGATTCTCTGATCCAACTGCTCCAAAACGAAAGGTTGGATCAGAGGAGGTGGAGAGAAAATAGGTGGGGTAGTACTGATGAAGGTCTCCAGACCCGATTTGGTAAGAGCCAAGAGAACCCCAATTTGAATTTGCGTCAACAGAAATTTCCTCTTCATCCTATCCACGCCTTATTTGGTCAGACTTCTGTAGGATTGAGAAGAGGAAGCAAAGATGAAGTCCTAAAGTGGTGTAATCTTTTCAGGAAAGAAGATGGGAAGATATCGGATAGAGATGGAGGAATGTGAATCTCAGGTGACATATCCTTGTACTTTTTCTGTTCAGAGGGGGGATGGATCCAGTGTTATATATTTTGGATCTGAAGTAGTCAGACTGGAGGACTCCATCTTTGGACCCAAAGGGATCAGATCTAATGGTTTAGACATTTTTAGAGGCGGTTCTGACCTTGGAGAAGAAGAACCCATAGGGTCCGAAGATGCTTTTTGGCCTCTTTCTTTTTTTTAATAAAGCTTCTTAGGGATTTAAGCCCCAGATCCTGTATCAGAGGATGCTGAAGGTAGTAATCCTCTCAAAATCAGTTTATTCCTGTGGTCAATAAGGGCCCTAAGATTAAAGGCCTTATATCGCTTGCAAAATCCAAATGGGTTGGCCCTAAGCAATAAACACAAAGATTGTGTGCATCCAATAAAGGAATCTTATGGCCAACCTCAGGTTTTAAAAAGTGCATATTCATTCCTGGAAAGATGCATTTTTTTAAAATCTGAGGGTGTCTCAGCCATATCTATCAATCTAACACCACCAAGGTAGTACAAGAAAAAAACTTTTTTTTTTTAAATATATACTTCTAGTCAGTTAAAAAAGGGAAATGGGAAAGGAAAAGGAAAATATCAACGATGGTATGAAAAGAATGCACTAAAAAGTGCAGTAAGGGCAATACAGGATTCGATTCAATAACAAAGGACAGATATACAAATTCTACTTTTACTCACAAAAACTAGCTATAGCTTGAGCTAACAGTGACCACGTCCATACTCAAAGGAAGCAAATGAGATATTATAGGGTACCAGAGCAATATGGGTAAGGAGGAGCTTGATAGTTTCAGTGTTCTAAAAGCTGGAAGAAGTGGCGGAGTAGTATGCAAACCAAACAGATGAGGAATGAATGAAATTGGCAACATCACATCAACTTTATACTGGACATGTTCTAGTGCTTCATCAGACGTAAGGGCAAGTGAAAGATGCCCTAAAGCTTTGGTTGCTGGTTGGACGTTTGATCTTTGACAGGATATGCCCCATACAGCTTAAGCTACTTCAGCTGTGATATAATGCACATCCACTGAAGACAGCACCTCTGTGTTACAGTTGTTCCTTATTTCCAGTGAAAAGAAAAGTACAGTTGTGTACGCTTACCATAAATGTAGATGGTTGAGTGTATTCACTGTTGCAGTCATCACATTTGGGTAGATTCCCAAAGCTAAGGATGGGAGGAGGAATTTAGATAGCATTAGGGCCAGCTATAAGGCCCTGCAAGACTGCAGTGGCAAAGCCAACTCTGTATTTAAGAGAAAATTAGCAAATGGTAATGCTTGGTGAAAATATGTACAGAAATCCAGGTAGCAGCTTCTAGGATGTCTCTGGTAGAGACACCTCTGAGAAAGGCTGTAGAGGTAGATGCAGCCCTGGTTGAATGGGGTCTATTCCCCTGTGGGATAGGTTTTCCATGGTGCTTATAGCAGAAATGAATGCAATGGCCTATCCATTTAGAAATGGTTTGCTTTGAAATAGCCTTCTCCTATGAACCTGCAGCAAATCCCACCAGCAGTTGTTCAGATTTCCTTTGAGGTCTAGTCCTGTCTAAGTCAAATCCAAGTTGTCTGTGCACATCTAAGGAGTACAGTACCCATTCCCCTTTGTTCTGTGGATTTAAAAAGCAGGTTGGCAAATGAATGGACTGATTAAGAGCCACACTGGATACCACCTTAGGCATGAAAGGGGGAATGGTCCTGAGGGACACCCTGTCCACATGAAAGATGAGGAAAGGCTCCACTGCCATAAGGCCATGTAATTCAGATACCCTTCTTGCTGAAGTGATTGCTAAAAGGAAAGCTGTTTTCCAAGAAAGGAATTTTAACTCTACAGCTGGCTCAAAAGGAGGAAGAGTGAGTTTTTCCAATACAAAATTAAGGTCCCAGGCTAGAGTTGGGGCTCTCCTGGGTGGTCTTAAGTTTTTGGCCCCTCTGAGGAACTGCTTGAGCAGTGGGTGAGAAAAGAGGGGTGGTTCTGTGTTGTTGCGTCTTTCGGCTTTTCCCGGTTAGGGGTCGCCACAGCGGAACTCCGGTCTGCTAATGATTTGCAGTAGATTTTTACGTGCTGAGTTGCCGGCCCTGACGCACAACCTTCAACAAAGGTACGCCCATTCACGCATGTCTCCACACAGAAGACGCTCTAGATAAGAATCGAACAGGACAATGTCTTACTGTGAGGTGACAACGCTACCGCAGCACCACAATGAGCTGAAATGGCTGAGGTGTGCATTTTGATGGAGGAAAAGGAAAGGCCCTTGTGAAGCATCTCAGTTAAGTACAGAAGAATCTGAGGTAAATTGGGGGGATGCTGTGGCCATCCCTTGAGTTTGGTTCCAGACACAGAATCTTTTCCATTTTTCAGCATAAGATTTTCTAGTACTAGGCCTCCTTGCCTCCAAAATGACATCCAACATTTGTTTATTGAGGGATGGTAACGGAGAGATTAAGTATTAGCCAGGCTGCCAGGTTCAGGATTTGAAGCAGGTGGTGCAGAACCTGGCTCTCCTGCTGAGACAGCAGGGTAGGGGTCTGAGGTAGGTGCTATAGGGCCAGCTGTGACACATTGCGCAAGATAGGGTTATCACATGTGCCACTTTGCGAGGGACAGTCCCTCTTTGGGCAGTTGCGTCCTGCAAAAAAATTGTAAAAATGGCAAATGTCCTGATATTTTAGGACAAAAATATTTCCTATATTTTATGTAATAGTTGCATAAAACACTTATTCTGTATCTGAAACATCCAAATGTTATACGAAACAGAATAAGCAACTAAAATGCTACAAGAATAAGCTTTTATTTAGGCAAAAAAGTGAAGTTCTGTCCTTTGTACTGACCATAGGTATGTTTCGGCCTGCAAAATCTAAAGTTTGTACCGAAAATGTTCCACTTTGTGCATTTGAAAAGGTGGCAACCTTAGCGCAAGAGGGGGTACCAGTGTTGGCATGGCCAGTCTGGTGCAATCAGTATCATCCTTGGTTTGTTCTGTTTGATCTTTAGTAGCACTTTGGAGAGGAGAGGCAGAGGAGGAAATGCATAAACTGATAGATTTTTCCAGCTGAAGGACAGAGCATCCACTTTGCAAGTTTGTTTGTGGGGAGTCCTTATGCAGAATTTGTCCAATTGGTAGTTCTGGGGGGAGGCAAACCGGTCTATATCCGGGATCCCCCATTTGTTGATCAACATGTTGAAAATCTTTGGTTCCAGTTTCCACTCGTGTGGGTCCATGAGACTTCTGCTTAGTTCGTCTGCCAGTGTATTTAGTTTTCCTGGCAGGAACTGAGCCTGTAGATGCACTTGGTAGCGCAAGGCTGTGTTCCACAAAGCCATGGCTAGTCTGCAGAGGGGGTAAGAATGGGTACTCCCCTGCTTGTTTATGTACCACATAAGAGTGGTGTTGTCTGTCTTTACCACTAATTGTCCTGGAAGAATGTGGTCCTTGAAGGCAGTCAGAGCATTCTGTACGGCTAACATTTCTTTTTGATTAATAGGCAGGTGCATTTGACTTGGGTTCCAACTGCCCTGAATACACTTCCCTGCCAGGTGAGACCCCCCCCCACCATGCATAGTCTGATTCGTCTGTTGTTAGGGTTTGTTTCCTAGGCATGGTTCGAGTTTTAGGCCTAGAAGAAGAAGATGGCGTCGGTTTAATATGCAAGTCAGTAGGCCTGAATACACCCTCAGAACCTGGTGCCTGCCCAGCGGCTCCGGACCCATCCAGGGTAGAGACATCCGCAGATTCCACAGATGAAGTATCAATCTGCATACCGGACTCCGAATGGGTCTCAGTAGAGGCCTGCGAATCTAAAGTAGTGGGTATCAGGGGCTGCAAAAGCGCCTCATTGAGTACCAGCAAACTGGCGACTAGCTTAGGAGAAGTGTCGTTGGCAGTTTGGACCTAGGTGGCCTGTCTGTGTCTTTATCTTTGCGTTTTTTTTTTTGGAATGTCGGTAGTCGGGTGGCTTACCAAAGACATATCTGGATAACTGAACCAAGTACCAAAATACTTGGAAGCAAAAATGTACCGACAACGAATAGTTCGTGGTTAAAATAAGGCACAAAAGCAACAGCGAGGTACGTCGTGGTCAGGGCCTAGGCAAGGAATACAGTACGAATTAAAATCTTTATGAGGTATTTGCTTTCCACCAGAAATGCAATTATCGACTTTTACTGACATCAGTTTAGAGCAAGAAAAAGTTTCCCCAACGGGGTACTTAGTTTTAGTTGAAGACTTCGGTTCTGAAACTCGAAAACGAAAATTTCAGGAGTCGGCCGACCGGCACTTGCGAACTGCTTCTGCTTCGGGCACCACACGGCAAGAAAGACTGGGGTAATGGCGTCGGCTGCATGCTTTATACCCCTAACTACCTGACGTCACAGAAGATGAGACAGCAACCGACGCAGGACCCAAGACTTTGATAATCAGGCCGACTGAGGGCTACTGCAAGCAGATAATCCAAATGTGATGACTGCAACAGTGAAACACGAAGAACATCTGAACAGTTTAGAGATGAAACAGAAAACACATACACCCTACCAAGCACACAAAAATTTAACTACCAGGAAAATCAGTAGTACAAAGTCCAAAACATGGCAGTTGTAAAAACCAGAACCTTAAATGCTGGAAAAGATGGCCATCAGTGGTAGCAGGTTAATGCGTAACATAAGGCAATGGCACTATCTAAGCAGCAAATGTGTTTACAGATAACATTCTGAACTGTGCAAGTCAGGCTATGACTGCAATCATAATGACGTGGAAGATTTTATCATCGTAAACAAACACTAAATTTTAATATCAGTTAAATACACAGAGCTCTCCTTTCAACAATTATACAATGCTCTGTAGTATTCTCACATTTGAAACCTTGATGTGAAAAACATTTCTAATCTTACAGACCCTAAAAGTTGAATCTATCAAAGCTTTAATGTTATGAATGTGGCCACTGACCTTAGTGTTCGCTGCAATCCAATTTGAAGTTTCGCTATCATCATCACATTTTTTAATCCACTTTTTCAACCACTATGGAATAAAAGGCAAGAAAACATTAGGCATCTCTTAATAATGACCAATTCATTATATTAATTAAATCCAAGCAGTTAATAAATACAATGGATTCCAATTACTGCACTTCTGAAATACATGGATCGTCATCTTTTTAGAGGTCTGAAAAGGAACACAGCACTTAAGGTTATAATACAGTGCAAAATAGAACACTGATAAAAGAAACACTAAATTTGTGGTGTGGCAATCTGCAAGTTTTAAAATCAAACATACATCAATATACACAAAGGACAATCCCCACACTGAGGGCAATCGTTTATGTGTAAAACGTCAAAGTAAAAATATCCAACAGTCTATATAGTATTTTTTGGAGCGCAAAAATGAAATCAAGTTTCCGTTAAGATTATATAAATACTACAATTTTTACTTATGACATCACAGTGGGCTTACTAAACAAAGTATTAATAGCATACACCCATATTTAAACTTGTTCAATCAATGTTGTAAGGACTGCACACATTCTTGTAGTAACGAATGCTACCATAAAAAGTGGGTGTCTGTTGAAAGTAGGACGATAACTGCAACCTCCAGAATTGCATATATGAATGAAGGGATGTACACCAAGCTCAAAGCAGCAGTAACGAGGAGTATTCACCTTTCTTTGAGGTACGGCAGGATATTCACCCTTCTTTGAGGTACAGCAATTTTGAAGTTAAATATACATAAGGAGAGCAAACAAGTTTCACAACAAATTGTTTCCATGTTCAGAATCATTGCAGTTTATTTTTCTAAGTGGTAAGATTACTAGTGGGTTTTGCACTTCTGGAAGACAGCATGGCAAAATGTCAAACAGCACATTCTAGTTCATCTGTGTTAAGTACTACAGGGCTGTCAGTACACAAGAAGGAACATGAAGTGTATTATACATATCATGCTGTACAGGCACAGTTTACCCCCCCACTCAATAAAAAAATAAATAAATAAGCGGCTAGAAGAGCAATACACAAAACAAAAATGATGGTACAGAATTATATGGCTCTGATTGGAGAAAAAGAAACGTTTAAAGAACAGTTTTGTTTCTGGACAACTGCATCCAAAAATGCTCATTTGACAGTGCACATTTCAAATCAGTGCAGACTCTTGGCTCTGAACTACCTGGGTATTCCTTTATTACCACATCCTCATCTTTTACGTCTTCCTTTCCTCATTTTTAGTTCTTTTTGAACCAAAGGTACAATGTATTGTATACATTACACATGGCAAAATGTTCCCATCATCCTCTCCACTATGAGGGGAAAAACCCTTATAAAGTCTTCATAAATGTTCTTCCATTCCTGCATTACAATTCTCCCATATAAACTCCAGCTTCCTCCCTTATTCACTCCATTCACTGTATTCTAAAACAGCTTCTATGTCAGGCATATCTTGAAAAAGATGGCAAATAACATACATTCCAACTTGAACAATAATTTAAGCATCACTGCAGCCAAAGGTACACATTTTGACATATTTTTCTTACATTTCTTTACAAAAACAGCAAACTTTCTGGATCAATTGCAAGTCTTTTCTTTTCAAGCAAAGGAAACATGAACAATTTCCCATGATGCCAACACTTTGGTTCATAATCAAAACTTATCAAATGCAATCTAATTAGAGAAATATGTACACCAAATATTTTCAACTGCACTGAGTAATTATATAAAGAAACATGACTATGTCTAAGTATTTCAGCCACTGGGACCCATCTGAATTTCAAAACATTCTTTACATTTCTCCAAAAATTTCACCTGGATTATTTCTCCATTTAAGAGAATTTTATACAGATAACTAATCAGCATTTCTTAATTAGTACTGGACCATTTCTTTCTCATACCTTAAGCATAGATTGAAAGCTTTTATTTATTTATTTTTTTTGTGGCATTAATAACTAATCCTCTTCTGCAAGTTACGTCGAGAAAGTGAGTCTTACAGAAAAGAAAGAAATCATCCCAAGTCTTACAGTTAATATCCGAAAACATTATTGGCAGCAGAAAATACCTTGTAACTTTAGAACCTAAGCAAGGGGCCCATACCTGTTTACATAAGGTTATAACTTTAGAAAATCAAATGTGCACATCACTAACTTATCTAAACAAGGAAATACAGTAAACTCTCAGTTAACCGGCACCCACGGGGATTGCTAGACGCTGGATAACAGTTAGTTATGTACTCACCATAACGATCGATGTATGTGGTTCATCTCGCCTACATTCCTTACTCACGGGTTCGGAGCCGTGAATCGGCTCAGACTCGGCCAAACTTTCTAGCACGAAGTCTCTAATTGGTTGGGATAACTCGGTATCCCAGGGTGCACCTCGCCCTAGCCCTGAATCTTGTTTGCAATCATAACATTCATAACCCATACTCAAACACTGGAAGAAAATCCAGCCAGATAGGGGAACAAATCACTGACCTTGAAGGGTCCACGGAGCCAAAACTTCTTCCAATTCCTCTAGGAAGGGGGCAAGTGGGAGGGTACGTAGGAATGTAGGCGAGATGGACCACATACATCGATCATTATGGTGAGTACATAACTAACTGATGTTATGTGGTCCTATCTCGCCTACATTCCTTACTCACGGGACAGCGTCCCCAGCACCTCTATCCTGGGAGGCTCATAAGAAGATACTCCTGAGAACCGTGGAACCAAAGGAAGCCCGTCCCCTAGAAGCCACGTCCAGCTTTTAATGAGTAATAAAAGTGTTGGGAGAAGCCCAAGTTGCTGCAGCACAAATATCATCCAAGGAAAGTCTAGCATGGAAAGCTACTAACGTAGACATAGCCCTGGTAGAATGAGCCTTGACGGGAAAGGGTAAAGTTCTGTCTGCTGACGAGTAAATGAATGAAATACAGTCTCTGATCCATTTAGAAACAGTGCACTTGGAAATAGGACTACCTGCTCTGTTCTCTGAAAAGGACACAAACAACTGATCAGATTTCCTAACTTGCTTCGTCCTACATAGATAAAATCTCAGTTGTCTGTGCACATCCAACTGATGCAACCTGAACTCTGCTTTACTGGAAAAGTTCGGAAAAAACACTGGTAGCTCAATAGATTGATTAAGATTGACCGGGGATGACACCTTCGGGAGAAAAGACGGGTTAAGCCTGAGAGAGAGACTGTCCTTGTGAAAGACCAAATATGGAAGTTTAATGGACAAGGCTTGAAGTTCTGATACCCTCCTGGCCGATGTAATGGCTATCAGAAAAGCAGTCTTCCAAGATAAGAATTTTAAGTCGCAAGTGGCAGCCGGTTCAAAGGGTGGTGACGTAATAGCTTGTAGCACAAGGTTCAGGTCCCATGGCAGTACAGGCTCAGAAACTGGGGGACGAAGTAACCAAGCGCCTTTTAGAAAAGCTTTACAGAGCTTGTGGCCCATAAGAGAGGGCTCATAGGATGTTTGAAAATTGGAAATTGCGGCCAACTGTACTTTAATGGTAGCGGGCGCAGAGCCCTGACGGAACAACATGGCTAAAAAATCCAAGACCGACGGAATAGGGGCTGTGAAGGGATCCAACCCTTGGGCCTGAGCCCAAATGGAGAATCTCCTCCATTTGCTGGAATAAATCTTCCTGGTGGACGACTTATGAGAAGAAGACAAGATGTGCACCACTTCAGGAGAAAAGAAATGTAGCCTGACTAAGGATGGAACTGGAGCAGCCAGGCTGTCAACCTGAGGGTTCGCAGGGATGGATGAAGTTGTCCTGACACATAAATCAGGAGGTCCGGCACTGGGTCCAGAGTCCACGGACCGTCCAGCTCGTACCGTTGAAGAAAGGGGAACCATACTTGTCAAGGCCAGTGTGGAGCAAGAAGAATCATCCTGCTTCCCACGGATATGGCTTTCTGTATCACTCCTGGAAACTGAGGGAAAGCGTAGACCAGACCGGGGGGCCAATCATGAGCTAGAGCATCCCTGGGCGATTCCCCCTGTGGGGGGATCAGAGTGAAGTACCTGCTGCATTTGGCATTGAGGGGGCCGGCGAAGAGATCGCAGCAAGGCTGACCACTTTTTGAAGATCTGAACCGCCACTCGGTTGTTCAGGAACCACTCGTGAGGCATCAGAATAGCTCTGCTTAGCCTGTCTGTTATCACGATGGACCTCCCCGGAATGTGCGTTGCCACTAGAAACCGTTGGGAAGAAACTGCCCACTGCCACACTCGCATGGCCTCTCTGCAGAGGGGGTAAGATTTGGTTCCCCCCTGCTTGTTCAGGTACCACACCACGGACATGTTGTCCGAGTGAACTGCAATCGTTCCCAGAGGTAGAAAGTCCTGGAGTGCTCGCAACGCCAGAAACACCGCTCTCATCTCCAGAACATTGATGTGCAAGTGTACCTTGTGGTCTTGCCAGGTGCCTTGGACCGTCCTGCCTAGATAATGCCCCCCCCCCCATCTGGGAGGCGTCCGTGGTCACCGTGGCCACTGGAGACATCGGAACCAAACTCCTTCCTCTGTCCGATTGGAGGAGCGTAGCCACCAGAGGAGGTCCTGTTTGCATCGCTCCGTGAGAAGTATCAAGTGGGAAAGAGGAAGGTTTTGAAAGGACCACTGAACCAACAGGAGCCACTGTAGGATCCGCATGTGTAACCTGGCCAGGGGTACCAGCATGATGGTGGAGGCCATGGATCCCAAGAGCTGAAGAACTAACATGGCCTGAACTTTTCTGAGGGACAACAGTGCGTGGATCTGAGACTGCAACACCCTTATCCTGTCCTGTGGCAGGAAGGTGTGCATTTGAATAGAGTCTAGCTCTGCACCTATAAACACAACACGCTGTGAGGGCTGCAAGGCAGACTTTTCCCAGTTCAAAGTAATCCGTAAACGTTGGCAAAGTGAGATGGTCGTCTCCCTGCCTTGAATGAGCAGATGCCTGGTGGGGGCGGCGAGAAGCCAGTCGTCCAGATACGGAAACACCTGGAATCCCAGACGTCTCAGGTGAGCCGTAACCACTGCCAAGCACTTGGTAAACACCCTGGGGGCTGTGGTGAGACCAAAGGGCAGGGCACGAAACTAGAAGTGACTGGCTCCTAGCTGGAAGCGTAAATGATTCCTGGATGCCTTTTCCATTTTGATGTGGTAGTAGGCACCCTTGAGATCGATGGAGCACATCCATACTCCTTTCTCCAGCAGTGGAAAAATGGACTGAAGTGTGACCATTCGGAACTTGGACTTCAGAACGTAGCGATTGAGTCGACTGAGATCCAGAATGGGTCTCAGGTCCCCTGTTCTTTGCGGCACCAAAAAGAGTCGTGAGTAAGTTCCTGATCAGACATGGTCTGAGGGGACTGGTTGGATGACTCCTTTTTCTAGCAGCTTTGCCACTTCTAGTGCTGCTCGATCCCGTTGACTGGGTGGGACGTCCGGGATCCTTCTGCCTAGAAGGGGTGTCGACGCAAAGGGAATAGTGTAACCTCCGGTAACTATTCGAAGCACCCAACGATCCTGGGTGATGCTCTCCCAGGCTTCCGGATGCAACGAGATTCGGCCCCCGACTGGCTCCGGAATAGCACAGTCGGGCAACATCTCAGGAACGCAGGAAGGAAAAGCCGCGAAAGGAATCACGGTCTCCCGAGTTGCAGGGGCCCCCTCTGCCTCTAGGATGGCATCTTCCAGAATAACCCCCCCCCTCCTCTGCCTCTGGAGGGGGACTCACCTTGAGCCGTGGGAAAGGACCTCTGAGACTTTTTGAACCACATTTTTCCCCCTCTCTGAGCCTTGGGATAAGGCCTAGACGGGAGAGAAAAACGGGCCCCTACGGCAGATAGGGTCTTTCCCTCCTGTTCGCATCTGGTGAGAGTGTCTTTCACTTTGGGTCCGAAGAGAGAGGACCCATCAAAAGGAGCGTCAGTGAAGGAAGACTTAAAGGCCTCCGCAAAATGACACAGGCGCATCCAGGCTTGCCTTCTGAGAGCTACGCCTGAGCTAGCTGCCCTACTCACCCCTTCGGCTGCATAAGATATGAGCCTCATGGATGAGTTAACAATGGACCCTAGGGTGGACAACTGGGCGTTAACAGTCTGCGCTACCGCCTCAGGCATGTTACCCGTCAGAGTATCTCCTAGCTCCTTCAGGACATCTCTTTGGAGCCCAGTGAAATGACAGAGGTAATTCAACGACCGCAAGGTGAAGGTCGCCGAAGACAGGGTACGCTTCCCATACCGGTCCATACTCCTGGACTCCTTGTTAGGAGGGTGGACTGAAGAAGAAGCCTCTGCAACTTGCTGCTGAGTGGCTGCCGCCACCACGAAGGCATCTACCGAAACCCCTTTAGGAAGAAACTCTTTGCCCAGGGGAGCAGACAAGAACTTGTTTGGACGTCTGGGCACCGGTTTCACGGAATCAGGGTTCTCCCACACCCTTCGACAAATCAAATCTAGGAGTTCGTCGAAGGGTGGAGACACCCAGGAGGCAGAGGGTTGAACTCCGAAGGCCTTGAGGAATACCGGCTCCTCCTCAGAGCTGGTCTTGGAGGGCCAGTCGCCTCTCTATCTCAAAATCTCCAGGATGTTGGAGAAAGAGACATCATCGGAGGACGACTTGGGGGACCCCTATGATTCCTCGAGGTCGGTATCGGAAGTGAGTGACTCATCCTGGGAGTCTATGTGCTTCCTCTTGCACGACTTCTTACTGGGAGGCTCCTCAGGCACAGTCTCTGAGGGGCCCTCAGAAAGTAGCGGACCACTCAAGAGTGTATCCCCAGACCTTCGGGGTCCGCCGTCCATGGAGAGGGGGGCATCAGAGGCTCTAGCCGGGTGTAAGGGGACGGAGTGACCGAACCAGGTGATGTACCTGATGACCTGGCCAGGGCACTCCTCATGGCTTCGAAGGCTGGTCCCCCCGGATCCGAGGACTGACCAGTCTCCGAGACCACGATCGGAGTCGAGATTCCCCGAGCCGAAGCACCGAGAGGGAGCCTCGCAACCGACAGAAGTCCCGAGGCATCAACCTCGGGTCCGACTGAGGAAACGCAAGTGCCGAAACCAGAGGACGGAGCTGACCTGATAGGAGCCGAAGCCGGCTCAGATAGACTCGCCGAAGATATCGGACCCTACACCAGAACATCACTCTGCGTGGGGCCCTCTGGCTCTGACGACCCATGGGTGTACGGAGGAGGAACCATCGAAACAAGCATGGGAACCGGCTCCAGGGCAGACAGGGTTGGAGCCGAAAACAATTTTGCTAACACCGGCGACTGTAGGAGCCTCTGAACCACCCTATCCACATCCAAATCAGACAGCCTAGAGGATTTGGAAGAAATAGAGGGAGATCTAGATCGCCCGACTGGAGACTCATGCCTGACACTGGGTGACCTGCTCCGAAGAGGTTCCAATAACATCGGAGCCGAGGTCGACCCCAGTACAACAGATACCTCCTGCGGCCCCGAGGACAATGGAGCCGAGGAGGTAGTATCCATATCCGAGTCCTTCTCCTTCGGCCCCGAGGGCAATGGAGCCAAGGAGGATGTAGTGTCCATGTCCGAGACCTTCTCCTTCGGCCCAGAGGCGGAGGAGCCGAGGAGGAAGTATCCAATTTACAAATCTTCTCCAATGGCTCCGAAGAAGCAGACGGAGACGGAGATCTTCTCTTGGCCTTAGGAGGCTTAGACTTGGTACTAGAAGGTGGGGACGACTCCAAGGCCTCTTCAAAGGAGGGCTTGATCAGACCCTTCAAAATCAGTTTGTTTTTACGTTCCTGCAGTACCCTAGGGCTAAACACATGACAGAAACTGCAGGACTCCTGCAAATGAATAGCACCAAGACAATACACACAGATAGAGTGCTCATCTGTGATGGACATTTTACGGCCACATTTAGTACACTTCTTAAACCCAGAGGGTTTATGTTCCTTCAATTCTTTCGATTTGGCAAGCAAGCGCGCCACACACAACCGACAGAATCAAACACTAAAGGGGGGCGGCGGGCAAACACTTGACAGGACAAGGAAACTCTAACTTAAACGCTTCCTAAAACAATTGTTAACCACTAACACAACAGCAAAACACAACCAGAAGGACACAGGAGAGGACTAGATCCTCTAACTTAAACAGGCCTAGCCTGCAAAACAGTAGGGATACCACAAACAACTAACTCTCAACCTCACACAACAACTAATCAAGCACGAAAAGTAGCTATGAAAATAGCTTTTGACAAAGGGAGACTGCTAAAATACTAAAAGTATTTTAAAGGTATTTAAAATGGTACTTAGCCAGAGCCAAGCGAGACCGTGTCCTAACTCTACGAGCGGCAAACGAGATCTGGGGCTAGGGCAAGGTGCACCCTGGGATACCGGGTTAGCCCAGCCAATTAGAGACTTTGTGCTCGAAAGTTTGGCCGAGTCGGGAACCCATGAGTACGGAATGTAGGCGAGATAGGACCACATAACATCTGTAGTTTCTGGCTGCTTGAGAGTTACTATTTAAAATAGGCCTGACTAATACTGTACCCTATACTATTTGTTTGGTTTGACTTGTTCTCAGGTTGGGAAGAGAGGGAATTTATTCCCATCTTCCTTTTTAAAACTCTAGAAATGTAAGGTATGTCTGTGCTGGGGGGGATACAGAAAGTGCAATACATGAAAATTGTACTGTATTTGTTCGAAAAATTTTTTGCCGGTTGCTTGAATTCCAGTTAACTGAGAGTCAGCTGTATCTATAATTCACTTTTTAAGTATAAATGACCAGAAAATTACCATTAACAAATTTTATCAAAGTTAAAGAAACACATCGTCATCACTTAATGCTGTGGGACCTGGAGCTGCCAAAGTCTCCCTCCAGAGACATCACTGAACTTCAGGGGGAACCTCCCCCTCCATAAAAAAGTTTGTAACAATTCTTATTTCTTATGACCAATTACAAACCAGTGGGCAGACTATAACCAACAGATAAAAGTTCAATACAACCACATTAAATATAAATAGAGAAAAATATTTTGGTGATCATTTTTTTTTCTTTCTGTAAACAATCCTAAAAAAAATATAGTGAACACTTATAAGTTAATGTATTTCAGACCACAATTTTGAGACCAATGGAAGCTCATTTACATTAGAGAATGGGCGACCTGTACATCGTCACTCTGACTGGAGAACAAACTTTCTGCATCAGGGTGTTAATGTGCAGCTACCCTCCAATGAAAAAACAGCCTGCCACTTCACAGTAGCATATAAAGCTGCCATGGAGCTCTAACTGTAAGAAAGCTAATGACTGTCATTATTTATGCTTGCTAAACAGTGCTTTTGCATTTTGGCAAATGTAAAATTAAACAGATACTTAAAAAAATAAAGTGTGTGTGTGTTTATGTTTGTCCCTGCATGTGCGAATGAATGCATGCTTACACGAATGACAGCGTAAAGTGAGTGAGAGATCGCACAATGGCTACAACAGTCGAAAGTTTTCCTTTAAAATTAAGAGTTACTGCATATATCTCAACCTCTTGGCTGAAAATATATGGATAAAGCCTAAAAAGTACAGTTGTGTACACTTACCATGTAGATGTTCGAGTGTATTCACTGTTGCAGTCATTACATTTGGGTTATCTGATTGCAGGTAGCCCTCAGTCAGCCTGATAAAGTCTTGGGTCCTGTGTCGGTTGCTGTCTCCTTCTGTGACGCCAGGTCGTCAGGCGTATAAAACATGCAGCCCGACGTCATTGCATCAGTTTTTCTTGCCCCAGATGTCAGGTGCCCCACTAATGGGAAGCAATTAAATCTATAAATATACAAGGTTATACCACAAACAAAAAAGCAAATACACCAAAAAGCTTTTAAGCATTGAAAAGGAGAGAAGAGGTATAGCCAAACGAAGTCAGGGGGCTGGAGGGAGGGTAACCAGGACTGCAAGAGTGAATACACTCGAACATCTACATTTATGGTAAGTGTACACAAAGCACAGTTGTGTACACTTACCATAAATGTAGATGTTCGAGTGTATTTCACTGTTGCAGTCATTACATTTGGGTAGATTCCCAAAGCTAAGGATGGAAGGAGGAATTTAGATAGCATTAGGACCAGCTATAAGACCCTGCAAAACTGCAGGGGCAAAGCCAGCTCTGGATTTAGAGAAAATTGGCAAATGGTAATGCTTGGTGAACGTATGTACAGAATTCCAGGTAACAGCTTCTAGGATGTCCCTGGTAGGTACACCTCTGAAAAAGGCTGTAGAGGTAGATGCAGCCCTGGTTGAGTGGGATCTGATCCCCTGTGGGATAGGTTTCCATGGTGCTTATAACAGAAGTGAATGCAATGACCTAACCATTTGGAGACAGCTTGCTTTGAAATAGCCTTCCGCTCTGTCCCTGCAGCAAATGCCACCAGCAATTGTTCGGATTTCCTTTGAGGCTTAGACCTGTCCAAGTAGAATCTAAGTTGTCTGTGCACATCTAAGGAGTGCAGTATCCGTTTCCCTTTGTTCTGTGTATTAGAAAAGAAGGTAGGCAAATGAATGGACAGATTAAATGCCACACTGGATACCACCTTTGGCATGAAAGAGGGATTGGTCCTGAGGGACACCCTGTCTGCATGAAAGATGATGAAAGGCTCCACTACCATAAGGGCCTGTAATTCAGATACCCTTCTTGCTGAAGTGATGGCTAAAAGGGAAGCTGTTTTCCAAGAAAGGAATTTTAAATCTGCAGTAGCAGCTGGCTCGAAAGGAGGAAGGGTGAGTTTCTCCAATACAAAGTTAAGGTCCCAGGCTGGAGTTGGAGCTCTCCTGGGTGGTCTTACATTTGTTGGCCCCTCTGAGCAACTGCTTGAGCAGTGGAAGAGAGAAGAGGGGAGGGGTTCTGTGTTATAATGAGCTGAAATGGCTGAGGTGTGAATTTTTACTGAGGAAAAAGACAGGCCCTTGTGAAGCATCTCAATTAGGTACTGCAAAATCTGAAGTAAATTGGGCACTGCTGTGCTCATCCCTTGAGATTTGGTTCCAGGCACAGAATATTTTCCATTTTTCAGCATAAGATTTTCTAGTACTAGGCCTCCTTGCCTCTAAAATGACATCCATCACTGGTTTACTGAGGGATGGTAAAGGAGAGCTTAGGTAATTAGCCAGGCTGCTAGGTTCAGTGTTTGAAGCTGAGGTTGCAGAATCTCGTTCTCCTGCTGAGACAGCAGGGTAGGAGTCTGAGGCATGTGCCATGGGGCCAATAGTGACACAGTGCACAGGAGGGGGTACACCAGTGTTGGCGTGGCCAGGCTGGTGCAAACAAAATCATTGTTGGTTTCTTTTGTTTGATCTTTAGAAGTACTTTGGAGAGCAGAGGAGGAAAGGCATAAACTGATAGGTTTTTCCAGCTGAAGGACAGAGCATCCACTTTCCAAGCTTGTCTGTGGGGAGTCCTTGCACAAAATTTTTCCAACTGATAGTTCTGGGGGAAGGCAAAACGGTCTATATCTGGGCTCCCCCCATTTTCTTGTCAACATGTTGAAAATCCTTGGGTCCAGTTTCCACTCATGTGGGTCCATGAGGCTTCTGCTTAGTCCATCTGCCAGTGTATTTAGTTTTCCTGGCAGGAATTGAGCTTGTAAATGTCCTTGGTAGCTCAAGGCTGTGTTCCACAATGCCATGCCTAGTCTGCAGAGGGGTAAGAATGTGTATCCCCCTGCTTGTTTATGTACCACATAACAGTGGTGTTGTCCGTCTTTACCATTAATTGTCCTGGAAGAATGTGGTCCTTGAAGGCTGTCAGAGCATTCTGTACAGCTAACATTTCTTTATGATTGACGTGAAGGTGCATTTGATTTGGGTTCCATTTGCCCTGAATGTACTTCCCTGCCAAGTGCCCCCCCCCCCAAGCATAGTCTGATGCGTCTGTTGTTAGGGTTTGGGCGGCAGGAGGTAGTGTGAATGGTAGTCCCTTGTTTTGGTGGCAGGCCTCTGCCCACCAAAGGAGATCTAGGCGTAGACAAGGAACGACAGGAATCACTGCTTCTAGATCATGAGAATGTTGACACCATAGGCTTTTTAGATACCACTGTAGTTTCCTCATATGCAGTCCTGCATATGGAATCAGAAGAAAGCAGGAGGCCATGAACCTCAAGGCTTGTAGTATTTGCCTTGCAGATAGCAGGGTTTTTGTGACCACTTGTTTGAAGTAGGTTGTCAAGTGAATTTGTTTCTCTGGCATGAGGAAAGCCATCTGGGAAGTTGTATTCAAACTTGCTCCCAGGAATATAATTTGTTG
This sequence comes from Protopterus annectens, assembly GCF_019279795.1. Lineage (NCBI taxonomy): Eukaryota > Metazoa > Chordata > Ceratodontiformes > Protopteridae > Protopterus > Protopterus annectens. Next base: position 878,068,388 of record NC_056739.1, on the reverse strand, counting down.
ACAGGGTACCAGGTGTGATTTCTTTTCATTTATGGTGTACCCCAGACAAGTTAGCACACACTGTACAAAAGCCAGATGATTCAAAAGTATGCCCTGGTTTTCTGCCTGAATTAGACAATCCAGGTATTGGTATATTTGAATATTTCTTTGCCTTCAAAATGCAATGACTGGAGCTAGGTACTTTGTGAGTACCCTGGGCACAGTAGATAAGCAAAGGGCAGTGCAGAGAACTGATAGTGCGTGTAGCCTGCTTTGAAGCATAGGTATCTTCTGCAAGATTCCCTGATTGGGATGTGCAGGTATGCTTCCTTTAAATTTAGTGTTGCCAACCAGGCATCTTTGCTAAGCATAGGAAGCAACTGGTGAAGAGTCAGCATCTTGAATTTTGGAATCACCAAAAAGGTGTTTAGAGTAGGCAGGTCCAGGATAGGATGCCATTAATTGTCTTTTCTGGGTACCAGGAAAAATCTCGAGTAGAAACCTTGTCCCTTTTTCTCTTCTGGTACCAGCTGAATAGCCCCCTATGCTTGAGAGAGAGAGTACTTGCTTTTGGGCCTCTGACCATTGCTTTGGAGGTAGATCTGGCCAACCGCTTGGAACTGGTGACGTGTGGAAGTGAAATCTGAATCCTTGGGACACTAATTAAAACCCATTTGTCCTGGGTAATGAGTCCCCAGTTCTTTGCATGAAGTGCAATCTTTCCCCCCAAAGGGGCAGTCAGTTGAGAAGTACTTGGAAGTTTTAAAAAGAAGTCATTGAGACAGTTTACCATAGGGGTGAGTTTTATTACTCCCAAATTTGAAAGTGGAGGCCCCCCACTGCTTAGTCCTGTGCGTCCCCTGGGACTGAAGCCTGGGTGCTCTGCTGGATCTGGGTTTGGACTGAGAGGGTCTGGAAGAGGCAGGAAAGGACCAATTCTTAGAAGGCCAATGCCAACTAAATCTTGGAGCTTGTACTTGTAAAAATTCTTCAACAGTTTGCATAGATTTAGCTTTTTCCTCCATCATTTTAAGAACTTCTTCTGCCTTGTTGCCAAACAGGTGGCCCTGATTTAAGGTAGCATCCAGTAATTTCACTTTAACATGATCTGGCAAGGATTGCTCCTTAAGCCAAGCATGCCTTCTAAGTACAGACCCAGTAACTGCAGCCCTGTAAGATGCCTCTAGTGAATCAAAACCACATTGCAATGTATGTTTACCAGTTTGTTCAGCAGAATGCATAAAATCCTGTAAATCCTTATTTTCAGCACAATCAGGAGTCAACATCATTTTCTGTTTAAGCAATCCAATAATACGCAGCTGATACTTTAACATATGAAACTGGCAATTCAAGGCCCTAATAGCCAAAGCTGTAGAAGTGTATACCTTCATACCCTATCTATCCAGCGCCCTGGAGTCTCTATCAGAGGGGGTAGGATTTTTGGCAGTAGTAACTTTAATGCCCTTGGGTCCCTGTGAAATGGTTTCAGGATCCGCAGTTGGATTTTTGAAAACGAACTTGTGAGAGTCAGGAACCCTGTAATATCTATCAGGTTTTCTGGAAGCAGGAGGTAGAGAGTCAATGGCCACGCTAGAATCTGAAAAGGCATCATCAACAATGTCCAGTACAGGAGGTATAGCTAAAGCCTGTGCTGGGGCAGGAGTAAGAAATCCCTAAGCCTCTTTTTAGAATCAGAGAAATCCTGACTTCCCCAATGAAAAAGCTCCCTGAGAGTATGCAAGGTTTCAACAAAACAGAAATCCTCTGGAGGGGGGGGGGGGGAGCAGAGGGAATAGAATCCTCAGCATCACAATCCTCATAGGTAGATAAGGGTAAATCCTGGTCATCAGAGGTAACAAATTTCAGAATCCTGGCCAGAAGTACCATAAGCAAACTCAGTCCTAGGTCTCTTAGAGGGGGAAAGCTGGCTTCCCCTGATTAAAGTAATAAAGTCTTCAGTCATTCTTATAATTTGTTCTTTAGGCATAGAGGCGTGACCATGCGGTCTGGGCACCGGTTTTCTAGGCATGGTTCGAGTTTTAAGCCTTGAAGAAGATGGCGCTAGTTTAATATGCAAGTCAGTAGGCCTGAATGCACCCTCAAAAGCCGGTGCCGGCACAGCGGCTCCGGACCCATCCAAGGTAGAGACATCTGCAGGTTCCACAGTTGAAGCATCTCACGGCATACCTGACTCCGAATGGGTCTCAGTAGAGGCCTGCGAATCTGAAGTAGCGGGTATCAGGGGCTGCGAAAGCGCCTCACTGAGTACCGGCGAACTGGGCAGCCTTGTCTCTGTCTTTATCTTTGCGTTTCTTCAGAATGTCGGTAGTCAGATGGCTTACCGAAGACATATCAGGATAATTGAATTGAGCACCAAAAAATTTATAAGCGCAAATATACCGACGACGGATAGTTCTTGGTTTAAATAAGGCACAAAACCGACAACGAGGTACGTCGTGGTCAGGGCCTAGGCAAGGAATACAATACAAATGAAAATCTTTATGAGGTATTTGCTTTCCACAAGAAATGCAATTATTTACTTTTACTGACATCGGTTTAGAGCAAGAAAAAGTTTCCCCTACGGAGTACTTAGCTTTTAGTTGAAGACTTCGGTTCTGAAACACAAAAATGAAAATTTCAGCAGTCGGCCGACCGGCACTTGCGAACTGCTTCTGCTTCGGGTACAGCACGGCAAGAAAGACTGGTGTAATGACATCGGCTGCATGTTTTATACCCTTGATGACCTAACGTCACGGAAGAAGTGACAGCAACCGACGTAGGACCCAAGACTTTGTTAATCAGGACAACTGAGGGCTACCTGCAAGCAGATAACCCAAATGTAATGACTGCAACAGTGAAACATGAAGAGCATCAATGGAGAGACAAAGGCACAAAAATTACAACAGATTTTAAATACTGCTCTGATAAAATTAGATAATTACTAGAATAGGATTTGTTTTAGCATGCATTTTTTGAAGGACATGAAGTCAAACTCAAATTTATGTCATCAATTAGTGACTTCAAAGATAAAGAGTTGTGTAAAATCTTACCATAACCATAGATGTCCTTCTCTTCCATGTTGCAGCATTCTGTACATATAGGTTTTCTCCTCTTGCTACCCTAACGTCCAGCCAGTATACAAAAGATTTCAGTCACTGTATGGTGTGTGTGGGACGTCTGACATGGCTAGCACAGCATGGGCCATAAAAGTGACATCGGATACACCAGACCTCAGAACAGACTGCCCCCAGTCAGAACGAGTCCTTATAAGGGCAATGCCAGTCCTGTGCCATCCAAAAAGGGAATTGTCATTTAACAGGAGGGGTAGGTGGGCTGGGAAGAATACTGCAACATGGAAGAGGAGGACATCTATGGTTATGATAAGAGTTTAAAGAAATTTTCCATGTCCTTCTATTCACATGTTGCAGTATTCTGCACATATGGGTGAGTGCCAAAGCTCACTGTGAGGAAGGGGGAGTTGGCCTAGTAGAATTCTCCAGGAATCCATGGAGGATAGGCTCTGGTAAATCCAGCTCTGGCCCTAGTAATGTGATCTAACTTGTAATGTTTGGTGAAGGTATGCAGGGAAGACCAAGTGGCTGCTTCAAGTATAGTGGAAGTGTCCAAACCCCTAAAGAAAGCCCCAGAAGAGGCCATTGCCCTAGTTGAGTGTGCTTTGATAGTACATTGCAGGGATTTCTTGTGGTGTTTGTAGCAAAAGGTAACAAGCTTTGGAAATCCATGTTGAAATTGTTTTAGATACTGCTTTTCCTAGGGCCCGGAGGTGGAAGGAGATAAACAGTTGGCCAGCCTGTTTGCTGGACCTGGTTTTGTGCAGATAAAATCCAAGTTGTCTGTGCACATCCAGGGAATGAAGTACTCTCTCACAGTCTCCCTGTGGCTTGGGGAAAAAGGTGGGTAGGTGGACAGCTTGGTTTAAAGAAAGGTCAATAACCACATTGGACATGAAGGAAGGGTTAGTTCTAAGAGTTACCCTCTGTCTGTGTGGAATACAAGGAAGGGTGGAATAGCCATGAGGGCTTGCAATTCTGACACACTTCTAGCTGAGGTCAAGGCCACAAGGAGGACAGTCTTCCTTGTGCAATGTTTTAGGAAAGCTTTGGCAGCTGGCTCGAATGGGGGTAGTGTGAGCTTCTCTAAAACATAGTTCAGGTCTCATGGAGGGGGAGAGGACTTCCTTGGTTGCCTGAGGTGAAGTACCCTCTTAAGGAACAGCTTTGCAGGTAGTCTGGAAGCTAAGGGGGGATCCAAAGGAAGACATGCAGAAAAGTACAGTTGTGTACCTACCATAAATGTAGATGTTAGAGTATATTCACTGTTGCAGTCATTACTCTTGGGTTATCCTGCTGGCAGGCTACCCTCAGTCGGCCAGAATTCCAAAGTCTAGGTCCGGCATCGGTTGCTGTTGCCTCTTCCCTGACGTCAGTGCGCCAGGGGTATAAAAGATGCAGCTGACGCCATTTTCTTCAGTTTTTCTTGCCCCAGATATCAGGTGCCCAAACTGGTAGGCTGAAAAAATATACCAATAAAAATGCATGCACAAAAATAGCATTTCCGTCATCTACAAGCAAATAAACCAAATAGGTTGTATAGAATAGAGAAATGCAGATAGACCCAGCAAAGAAAAGGGGGATGGTGGGTGGGTAACCTGGACTGCAACAGTGAATACACTCGAACATCTACATTTATGGTAGGTACACAACTGTACTATGTTCATCGTGTTTCACCGTTGCAGTCATTACTCTTGGGTTGAATCCCAAAGCTGAGGATGGGTGGCTGGGCTAAAAAGGATTAGGAGAGGCTATGAGGCCCTGCAGGACTGCAATGGAAAAGCCTGCTCTGGACTTAGAGTAAATAGGCAAGTGGTAGTGCTTTGTGAAGGTGTGCACTGAACTCCAGGTTGCAGCCTCTAAGATATCTTTGGATGGTACTCCTCTGAGGAAGGCTGCTGAAGTGGCTGCTGCTCTGGTGGAATGAGGCCTAATGCCCTTAGGCACTGATTTGCCATGTTGAGAATAGCAGAAACGGATGCAATGGCCTATCCATTTAGAAACAGTCTGTTTTGAGATAGCCTTTTCTTGTGATCCCGCAGCATATGACACAAAGTTGCTCAGTCTTTCTGAAAGCTTTAGTTCTGCCCAAGTAGAAGCGTAGCTGCCTGTGTATGTCCAAAGAATGCATAATTTTCTCACCCTTGCTCTGTAGATTTGGATAAAAGGTAGGCAAGTGAATGGTTTGGTTGAGGGCCACACTGGACACCACCTTAGGCATAAATGTAGGGTTTGTCCTCAGAGAAACCATGTCTGGATGAAAAATGATGAAAGGTTCCACAGCCATGAGTGCTTGTAACTCCGAGACTTGCCTTGCAGAGGTTATTGCTAGGAGCAGAGCTGTTTTCCAGGATAAGAATTTTATATTTGCTGTTGAAGCTGGCTCGAAAGGAGGCAGTGTGAGTTTTCCAAAACATAATTGAGGTCCCAGGCCGGAATTGGTGCTCTCCGTGGAGGCCTAATGTTTTTGGCCCCTCTGAGGTACTGCCTTATTAAAGGATGAGAAAAGATAGGTGGTTCCGTATTGTAATGGGCTAATATGGCAGAGGCATGAATCTTAATTGATGAGAAAGAAAGGCCTTTGTCCAGCATCTCAGTTAGGTATTGTAAAATCTGAGGGATATTTGGTACACACGTGTCAATGCCTTGTTCATGGTTCCAAGCACAGAATCCCTTCCATTTCTCGGCATAAGATTTTCTGGTACTGGGCGTCCTGGCCTCCAAGATAACATCCAAAACAGCTTTTGAAAGAGGAGTGTTCTGAATGGCTACATTATCCGCCATGCTGCCAGATTTAAGGTCCTGAGTTGGCTGTGCAGGATCTGACTGTTTTGTTGGGTCAGCAAGTGAGAAGTTTGAGGCAATATCCATGCTGGACCTTGAGACAAGCTCTTTAGGATTGGGTACCAGTGCTGGCGTGGCCAGTCTGGTGCAATTAGTATCATTTTTGGCCTCTCTTGTCTGACCTTTAGGAGTACCCTGGGAAGGAGAGGCAGTGGAGGAAAGGCATATACCGTTAGATTTTTTCCAGCTGAAGGATAGGGCGTCCACTTTCCATGCTTGCTTGTGATAAATCCTTGTGCAAAATCTCTGCAATTGGCAGTTTTGAGGGGAGGCAAATAGATCTATGTCTGGGCATCCCCATTTCCTTATTATCATGCTGAAGACTTGTGGATCCAGTTTCCATTTGTGGGGATCCATGAGGTTTCTGCTTAGTTCGTCTGCCAGAGTATTTGTTTTTTCTGGCAGGAATTGTGCTTGCAGGTGAACTTGAAAAGCCAATGCTGTGTCCCATAAGGTTATTGCTTGTCTGCAGAGGGGGTAGGAATGTGTACCTCCCTGCTTGTTTATGTACCACATGACGGTAGTGTTGTCTGTCTTTATCAGTAACTGTCCTGGATGAAGCAGGTCCTTGAAAGCTGTCAGGGCATTTTGAACAGCTAGCATCTCTTTTTGACTGATGTGAAGATGCATCTGGTTTGCAGGCCATGTGCCCTGAATACATTTTCCTGCCATATGGGCCCCCCAGACATAATCTGATGCATCCGTTGTCAGTGTCTGTCTGGCTGTGGGTAGACTGAATGGCAGATCCTTCTTGTGGTGACAGGCTTCTGCCCACCATCGAAACTCCTGTTGCAGGCAGGGAATGCGTGCAATTATTGTCTCCAGGCTGTGGCAATGCTGAGTCCAAACACTTTTTAGATACCATTGTAGTTTCCTCATATGCAGTCTGGCATATGGAATTAGTAGAATGCATGATGCCATGAAACCCAAGGCCTGCAGGATTTTCCTTGCAGATAAGTGGGTTTTTGTTGCCAATTTCTTGAAGTAAGTAGTCAGTTGCTTTTGTTTGTCTGGCATGAGATAAGCCATCTGGGCAGTTGTATTTAAGCTTGCACACAGGAATATTATCTCTTGAGAGGGCACTAGTTTTGATTTCTTTTCGTTTACTGTGTACCCTAGGCCAATTAGTAATCTTTTTACAAACGCCAGATGCTGTAGAAGAATATCTTTGTTCTCTGCTTGAATTAGGCAGTCGTCCAAGTAAGGGTATATTTGAATTCCTTTTTGTCTGCAAAACGCAATTACTGGTGCCAGGCATTTTGTGAAGGACCCTGGGCACAGTAGATAAGCCAAAGGGCAGTGCAGAGAATTGGTAATGCATTGAGCCAGCTATGAATCTGAGGTATCTTCTGCAAGATTGTATGACTGGAACATGCAGGTATGCCTCTTTTAGATCCAAAGTTACGAGCCAAGCCTTCTTGCCCAGCATGGGCAGTAGCTGCTGTAGAGTCAACATCTTGAATTTTGGAACTTCCAGAAACGTCTTTAGTATAGACAGGTCCAGTATTGGTCTCCAGGTTTTGTCTTTTCTGGGTACTAGGAAAAGTCTGGAGTAAAATCCTTGCCTCTGCTCTTGTTGTGGTACTTGCTGAATGGCCCTCATGTCCATGAGGGCTGTAATTTGTTTTTGTGCCTCTGCCCATTGATTGTGTGGCAGGTCTGGCATACCTTTTGATCTTGGTAGAGTGTGAAAATGGAACCTGTAGCCTTGCTTGTTCAGGACCCATTTGTCTTGGGTAACCATTTGCCAATTTGATGAAAAAAGTGCTAGTCTTCCCCCTAAGGGGGCTGCCAAAAGAAAAGTGCTTGGATCTGGTAGAGGAAAGTCATTGGGACTGTTTCCTGTAAGGCTGTGATTTGTCTTCTCCGCTTTTGGAGGTAGGAGCACCCCATTGTTTAGGCCTGTATGAGCCTTGGGGCTGAGATCTGCCTCTGGGATGCCTGTATCTGCCACTTTGTGGCCTGTCTGACACTGGAAAGGACCAATTTTTAGAAGGCCAGTTCCTGCTAAACCTGGGTGGCTGTACCTGTAAGAAATCCTTGACTGACTGCATGGATTTTGCTTTATCCTCCATTTTTTCAACACCTCTTCTGCTTTAATACCAAACAAAGTATCATGCTGTAATGGTGCATCTAATAATTTTGCTTTAACATGATCAGGCAGATTCTGTTCCTTTAACTAACAGAACCTGTAACAGCGGCCCTGCAAGAGGCCTCCAGTGAATCATAACCACATTGCAAAGTATGCTTTCCCACTTGTTCAGCTGCATGCAATAAATCCTGCAATTCCTTGTTCTCTGAACATTCAGTATTTGTCAACAATTTCTGTTTAAGCAGTGACATTAAATACTGCTGATATTTAAGCATATGAAACTGACAATTTAAAGCCCTTACAGCCAGGGTAGCAGAAGTGTAGACTTTTTTCCCCCCATCTGTCTAGAGCCCTAGAATCCCTATCAGAGGGGACAGGGTTTTTTGCAGTGGAAGCTTTGACCCCTTTGGGACCCTGAGATATAGTTTCTGGGTCAGCAGCGGGGTTTTTATATAGGAATTTATGAGAATCCGGGACCCTGTAGTATCTGTCTGGCTTAGCAGGTGCAAGGGGTAAAGAGTCAGGGGACAGGCCGGGCTCTGAAAATACATCATCTACAACGTCTAGAACAGGTGGAATAGCAAGGGGTCTGTGCTGAGGAAGTAGCAGAAAGTCCCTGAGCCTTTTCTTAGATTCAGAATAATCTTGCCTCTCCCATTGGAAATGCTCCCTCATGGTATGCAGGGTTTCCCCAAAAGAATAATCCTCAGGAGGAGAAGCTGAAGGAATGGATTCTTCAGCATCAGAATCCTCATAGGGAAGCATGGAGTAATCCTGTTCAGAAGAGGAATTGGAGGAAATAGAAACCTGATCAGAAGAATCACACTCTGTCTCTTGCCTAGGCCTCTTATCAGGAGGGGGATGGGAGCCCCTGATCAAAATAATTAGGTCTTCGGCCATTTTGAGCATCTGTTTTTTAGGCATAGAAGTCTGAGCAGGAGAATGCTGTACTTGTTTCTTTGTCTTTAGAGCTGCTTTAGTCTTTGAAGCTGAAGATGGCTTAATATATAGTTGTGTAGGTCTGAAGACACCCTCAGAGGCTGATGCCTGCTCAGCGACTCCAGACCCATCTGAGGGAATGATTTCTGAGTGTCCAATACCTTGAGTATCCAGAGGCCCAGTCGGCTCCACGTGGGAGTCGGAAGTGGCCTCTAGCTCTAAGGTAGCGGGTGCCAGGGGCTGCAAAAGCACCACACTGAGAACCAGCGACTGGCCTAGCAGAGGCCTCGTCGTCGGTTTTGGACCTCAGATGCCTACCCTTTTTCTTGTCCTTGCATTTTTTGTAAACTCCGGCTGTCGGCTGGTCCGACGGCATTATATAATTAAATCTTCGGCCAAAGTAATGAAATGCAAAATCGAACCGACGCTTAATAGTACGTTGGTTAAATCTAGCACAAAACCGACAGCTAGCAACGTTGTGATCAGGGCCTAGGCAAGGAATACAGTAAGAGTGAAAATCCTTATGAGGTATTTGCTTCCCACAAGAAATACAATTGTTAACTTTTTCTGACATCGGTCTGGAGCAAGAAAAAGTTTCAACGGGTACTTAGCTTTAATGAAGACTTCGGTTTTGAAATTCGGATTTGAATATCTCAGGAGTCGGCCGACCGGCACTTGCGAACTGCTTTTGCTTCGGGCACTGCGCGGCAAGAAAGACTGAAGAAAATGGCATCGGATGCATTTTTTATACCCCTGGCGCACTGACGTCAGGGAAGACGCGACAGCAACCGACGCCGGACCTAGACTTTGGAATTCTGGCCGACTGAGGGTAGCCTGCCAGCAGGATAACCCAAGAGTAATGACTGCAACAGTGAAACACGAACATCAGCAAACAAATGGGTCTTAAAGGATGAGAATGGTAACCCTGACTGCAATAGTTCACACAAGTAAGACAGTACTAGAGGAATCTTGCTTTGTAATGGGTCCAAATGCCATCTGCGACACCATATGGAGAATCTTTTCCACGTGGATAGGTATGATTTCCTGGTCTCCTGCAGGACAGTGAGCACATCCTCATTGTAAAGGTGTCTGAAAGGGATCAGAATCTTATCACCCACACAGCAAGGTGAAGAGATTGCCACTGTGGGTGGATTTGGGTTCCCCTGTGCTGTGTGAGAAGGTCCACTCTGAGTGGCAACTTGTGGTGATTGTCCTTGGATAGTTGCAAGAGGAGGGGAAACCAATGCTGTCTTAGCAAATAGGAAGCCACCAGCAAGATTTTTGGTCTGTCCTGCTGTATCTTCAGCAGGACCTTTTGAACAAGGGGGAAGGGGGGGTGCATAGAGAAACATCCCCTTCCAAGTAAATGAAAAGGTATCTATTGCCACAGCCTGTGGTTCTGCTAGTCTGGTGAAGAAGGGGGGAAGTTGCCTGTTGATGGAGGAGGCAAACAGGTTTATTTGAGGTGTACCCCATCGGTGGACCAGGTCCAGGACGACATCCCTGTGTAGCATCCATTTGTGTGCTTTCGTCATGGATCTGCTGAGGGAGTTTGCCTGAGAATTTTGTTGGGAGGGTATGTATACCGCTTTTAAAGTCACTCCCTGGGAGGTGGGCCAGTTCCCACACCAGGAAAGCTAGTATGCAAAGTAAATAAGATTTGGTCCCCCCTTGCTTGTTGAGATACCACAGCACTGTGGTATTGTCTGTAAAAAGCTTCAAGGGTCCTGGCTGACGTTTAGTTTAGAAAGCCCGCAGGGCCATTAATAGTGCCCTAATTTCTCGGATACTGATGTGCTCTTTCCTGTGTGGTACTGGCCACAATCCCTGCACTTTCAGGTGCCCCAGATTTGCTTCCCAGCCAAAGTCTGAGGTATCTGTGTTCATGGTCTGCTTTGATTGAGGCGGTTAGAGAGGAAGATTAGGGTTGAGGTTCACCTGATTCAGCCACCAATGTATCTCCTGTTTGAGGCAGGTCAGGAAGGGTACCTTGCACTCGAGGGGATGGGAATGCTGCATCCAAACTGACCCGAGGTACCACTGCAGCTTCCTCATGTGGAGTCTTGCTAAAGGTAGTATGGGTATAGTGGACACCATATAGCCCAAGAGCCTGAGGTACTGCCTTGTGGTAATTTCTTTGGTGTGAACCAAAAGTAAGTAATGTGTTAAGCTTTCCACCTTTTGAGGTGGGAGGTAGGCTTTCATGATGTCTGTTTGGATCCTGCATCCCAAGAAGACTATGTCTTGTGTAGGTTCCAGTTGGGATTTTGGTAAATTCATCTGAAACCCCAGGGACTATAGGAGTGCAACGGTAACTTGTAAGTGTTGTAGGAGGGTCTGTTTGCAGTCTGCCTGAAAAAGCAGGTCGTCCAAACAAAAGAATATATGGATTTCTTTTGTTCTGCAGAAGGCAATAACTGGTGCCAGACATTTGGTGAAGACTCTGGGTGCAGTGGAAAGCCCAAAATGCAAGGCAGAGAACTGAAAGTGAGAAGAGCCCACAGATAACCTCAAGGAAGTGAAGGTAGGCATCCTTGGATCTTCAAGGTGGCCATGAACCCTTCAGGGAGAAGTAGTGGAAATAGAGTTGGCAAAGTAAGCATCCTGAAGGAAGAGGTTGAGAAGTGAGAGGTCCAGAATTGGTCTCCAAGGACCATCTTTTCTTGGAGCCAGGAAAATCCTGGAGTAGAAGCCTATTCCCACTGCAGACAGTGGTACTGTTTGAATGGTGCCTTGAGACATAAGGTTGTCTAGCACTGGTTGTTAAGAGGGGCAAGTTGTTCTTTTGGGGACTGTGGAATTCCATTTCTCTTTGGTAGAATGAGCCAGGTCATGGAGTACCCATTTTCTATTGCAGAAAGAGCCCACTTGTCTGAAGTGATAACTCACCACATTTGGAGACAGTGAAACAGATGTAATGAGAAAGAGGGAGTTGGTGGAGGTTCCAAGGTTGGCAGGTAGTCACACACTACCTGCCCAGTTTTGAAAGGGCAGCCTCTGGCTGGTAGATGGGGTGGCTCTGGTAGGAGTGGGTGGCTTCCTTGAGCTTTTAATAGGCCTAGCAGTGGTAGCAGGCAGTGAGTGTTTTCTGATAAAATGTGTTTTGGATGGAAAATGTCTCCGAAATTGTGGTATAGGGGAAACCAACAGATGTTTTAAATCTTCCATCTCTTTCCCCTTTTGTTGCAAGGGCTTGAATAAGTCTGCCGCTTTTCACCAAACAAGGCTGCATTGTCCAAAAGAGCATCTACCAGCTTAACTCTGAAATCATCTGGTAGTGGCTGGGGACGTAGCCAGGAATACCTTCTAAAGACAGCTGCTAAGGCTGCTGATTGGCTGAGGCATCAGCAGCATCAAAGCTGCACTTGATAGAGTGCCTGGTAACCTGAGGAGTTAGGGGAAACAAGGGAATACAGTTGAACTTTGGCTGCTGAGTCTGGGGAGTAAGACAATTCTTTGGAAATTTCTCCAAAAGGGATAAGGCATATTTAGCCATGTGTCTCTGATAATTAGTTGCTCTGAAGGCCAGAGTAGCAGAACTATATATTTTCTTACTCAAGCGCTCCATGGTTTTGCTGTCCTTGTCAGCAGGGAGGAGGGTAGTAGAAGGCAGTAGTTTTGAAGCCTTGTCAGTAGAAATGGAAATTGAGACTGGGTCTGCAGCTGGACACTATTAGGAATTTTGCAGACTCAGGGACTTTAAAAAGTACAGTTGTGTACACTTACCATAAATGAAGATGTTCAAGTGTATTCACTGTTGCAGTCATCACATTTGGGTTATCTGCTTGCAGTAGCCCTCAATCGGCCTGATTATCAAAGTCTTGGGTCCTGCGTAGGTTGCAGTCTCATCTTCCATGATGTCAGGTAGTCAGGGGTATAAAGCATGCAGCCGACACCATTACATCAGTTTTTCTTGCTCCAGATGTCAGCTTCCCCGCTTAATGGGAAGCAATAAGATATATATATATATATATATATATATATATATATATATATATATATATATATATATATATATACACACACACACACACACACACACACACACACACACACACACACAAGGTTATACCTCCAACAAAAAAGCAAATACACCCAAAAGCTTTTAAGTATAGTAAAGGAGAATAGAGGTATAGCCAAAGGAAGTCAGGGGGATGGAAGGAGGGTAACCAGGATGGAACAGTGAATACACTCGAACATCTACATTTATGGTAAGTGTACACAACTGTACTATGTTCTTCGTGTTTCACTGTTGCAGTCATCACATTTGGGTAGATTCCCAAAGCTAAGGATGGGAGGAGGAATTAAGATAGCATTAGGACCAGCTATAAGGCCCTGCAAGACTGCAGTGGCAAAGCCAGCTCTGGATTTAGAAAAAATTGGCAACTGTTAATGCTTAGTGAAAGTATGTACAGAACTCCAGGTAGCAGCTTCTAGGATGTCCCTGGTAGGGACACTTCTGAGAAAGGCTGCAGAGGTAGATGCAGCCCTGGTTGAATGGGGGTCTAATCCCCTGTGGGATAGGTTTTCCATGGTGCTTTTAGAAGAAATGAATGCAATGGCCTATCCATTTAGAAATGGTTTGTTTTGAAATAGCATTCCCCTCTGCCCCTGCAGCAAATGCCACCAGCAGTTGTTCAGATTTCCTTTGAGGTTTAGTCCTGTCCAAGTAAAATCTAAGTTGTCTGTGCACATCTAAGGAGTGCAGTATCTGTTCCCCTTTGTTCTGTGGATTAGAAAAGAAGGTTTGCAAAAGAATGGACTGATTAAGAGCCACACTGGATATCACCTTGGGCATGAAAGGGGGATTAGTCCTGAGGGACACCCTGTCCGCATGAAAGATGATGAAAGGCTCCACTGCCATAAGGGCCTGTAATTCAGATACCCTTCTTGCTGAAGTGATTGCGAAAAGGAAAGCTGTTTTCCAAGAAAGGAATTTTAACTCTGCAGTTGCAGCTGGCTCAAAAGGGGGAAGAGTGAGTTTTTCCAATACCAAATTAAGGTCCCAGGGTGGAGTTGGGGGCTCTCCTGGGTGGTCTTATGTTTTTGGCCCCTCTGAGGAACTGCTTGAGCAGTGGGTGAGAAAAGAGGGGTGGGTTCTGTGTTGTAATAAGCTGAAATGGCCGAGGTGTGAATTTTGATGGAGGAAAAGGAAAGGCCCTTGTGAAGCACCTCAGTTAAGTATTGAAGAATCTGATATAAACTGGGCTCTGTTGTGGCCATCCCTTGAGTCTGGTTCCAGGCACAGAATCTTTTCCATTTTTCAGCATAAGATTTTCTAGTACTAGGCCTCTTTGCTGCCAAAATGACATCCAACACTTGTTTACTGAGGGATGGTAACGGAGAGATTAGGTAATTAGCCAGGCTGCCAGGTTCAGGGTTTGAAGCTGGAGGTACAGCAGGGTAGGGGGTCTGAGGTATGTGCCATGGGGTCAGCTGTGACACACTGCGCAAGAGGGGGTACACCAGTGTTGGCATGGCCAGTCTGGTTCAATCAGTATCATCCTTGGTTTGTCCTGTTTGATCTTTAGTAGCACTTTGGAGAAGAGAGGCAGAGGAGGAAAGGCATAAACTGATAGATTTTTCCAGCTGAAGGACAGAGCATCCACTTTCCAAGCTTGTTTGTGGGGAGTCCATGTGCAGAATTTGTCCAATTGGTAGTTCTGGGGGTAGGCAAACAGGTCTATATCCGGGACCCCCCATTTGTTGATCAACATGTTGAAAATCTTTGGTTCCAGTTTCCACTCGTGTACATCTATGAGATTTCTGCTTAGTTCGTCTGCCAGTGTATTTAGTTTACCCTGCAGGAATTGAGCCTGTAGATGCACTTGGTAGCTCAAGGTTGTGTTCCACAGAGCCATGGCTAGTCTGCAGAGGGGGTAAGAATGGGTACCCCCCCCTGCTTGTTTATGTATCACATAACAGTGGTGTTGTCCGTCTTTACCATTAATTGTCCTGGAAAAATGTGGTCCTTGAAGGCTGTCAGAGCATTCTGTACAGCTAACATTTCTTTTTGATTGATATGCAGGTGCATTTGACTTGGGTTCCATTTGCCCTGAATGCACTTCCCTGTGAGGTGAGCCCCCCATGCATAGTCTGATGAGTCTGTTGTTGGGTTTGGGTGGCAGGGGATAGAGTGAATGGTAGTCCCTTGCTTTGGTGGCAGGCCTCTGCTCATCAAAGGAATTCTAACCGTAGGGAAGGTATGGTAGGAATCATTGCTTCTAGATCCTGTGAATGTTGACACCATAGGCTTTTTAGATACCAATGTAGTTTCCTCATATGCAGTCCTGCATATGGAATTAGTAGAATGCACGAGGCCACGAACCCCAAGGCTTGCAGTATTTGCCTTGCAGATAGCAGGGTTTTTGTGGCCACTAGTTTGAAGAAAGTTGTCAAATGAATTTGTTTCTCTGTTGTGAGGAATGCCATCTGGGAAGTTGCGTTCAAGCTTGCTCCCAGGACTATAATTTGTTGACAGGGTACCAGATGTGATTTCTTTTCGTTTATAGTGCACCCCAAAAATATGAAAAAAACGGCAAACAGACTGTGAAATAGAACACAAATCAGGTCCAACAAACAAACTCCAAACCGTAAAAAATTCACTTAAAAATTAAAAAACGTAGTCAAAATAGTAAGGGCTAAAATAAAATCAGTTTATTTTAAGCGCTTTTCGTCTACTATGGAAACGAGACTTCTTCAGAAATAAAATTCAAATCAAATGAACCGCCATTTATATGTTCAGCTGTTCCCAATGAGTCACATATTTAAAGGCACAATGAAGTAATAATAGGAAAGTATATACTTTCACATCAACCAACACAATAAACAAAATAACAGTAATCAAATATCTGCTCCTACTTCTACTAAAACATAATATAAATATAATAATTGTAAAAACCTCAAATAATTATTTTCTTGGAATTGAAAAAGTGATCTTAAATAAGAATGTAAACAAATATAAAACTAGTGCTAACCTTTTTGAATAGTGTACCCCAGGCAAGTTAACACCTTTTGTACAAATGCCAGATGATTCAGAAGTATGTCCTGGCTTTCTGCCTGAATTAGACAATCGTCCAGGTATGGGTATATTTGAATATTTCTTTGCCTGCAAAATGCAATGACTGGAGCTAGGCACTTTGTGAATACCCTGGGCACAGTTGATAAGCCAAAGGCAGTGCAGAGAACTGATAGGGCATGCAGCCTGCTTTGAAGCGTAGGTATTTTCTGCAAGATTCCCTGATTGGGATGTGCAAGTAGGCTTCCTTTAAATCCACTGTTGCCAACCAGGCATCTTTGTCTATCATGGGAAGCAACTGTTGAAGAGATAGCATCAAATTTTGGAATCGCCAAAAAAGTGTTTAGGATAGACAGGTCCAGGATAGGACACCATGAGTTGTCTTTTCTGGGTACCAGGAAAAGTCTCGAGTAGAAACCTTGTCCCTTTTCCTCTTCTGGTACAGTCTGAATAGCCTTTAATCTTGAGAGAGAGAGTACTTGTTTTTGAGCCTCTGCCCACTGATTTGGGGGTAGATCTGGCCAACCGTTTGGGGTTGGTAGCATGTGGAAGTGAAATCTGTATCCTTGGGAAACTATGTTTAAAACCCATTTGTCCTGGGTAATGAGTTCCCAGTTTTTTGTTTGCAGAGCAATCTTTCCCCCATAAAGGAAGAGTCAGTTGAGAAGTGCTTGGAAGTTTTAAAGTTAAGTCATTGAGACAGCTTACCATAGAGGGGAGTCTTACTACTCCCAGATTTGGAAGTGGAGCCCCCACTGATAAATCCTGTGCGTACCCTGGGTGTTCTGCTGGTTCTGGGTTTGAACTGAGAAGGCCTGGAAGAGGCAGAAAAGGACCAATTTTTGAGGACCAATGCCTACTAAATCTAGGAGGCTGCACTTGTAAGAAATCTTTAACGGTTTGCATAGATTTAGCTTTTCCCTCCATCTTTTTAAGAACAACTTCTGCTTTTGTCGCCAAACAGGCAGTCCTGATTTAAGGGAGCATCCAGCAATTTAGTTTTAACATGATCTGGCAAAGATTGCTCCTTAAGCCAAGCATGCCTTCTAAGTACAGACCTGGTGACAGCAGCCCTGCAAGATGCTTCTAGTGAATCAAAACCACATTGCAAAGTATGTTTTCCAACCTGTTCAGCAGAATGCATTAAATCCTGTAAATCCTTATTTTCAGCACAATCAGGAATCAACATCAATTTCTGTTTAACAAATCCAATAATATGCTGCTGATACTTTAACATATGAAACTGGCAATTTAAGGCCCTGATGGCCAAGGTTGCAGGTGTATACCTTCTTACCCCATCTATTCAGGGCCCTGGAATGTCTATCAGAGGGGGCAGAATTTCTAGCAGTAGTAGCCTTAATGCCCTTGGGTCCCTGTGAAATGGTCTCAGGATCCGCAGAAGGATTTTTAAAAAGGAACTTATGAGAATTAGGAACCCTGTAATATCTATCAGGTTTTCTGGGAGCAGGAGGTAGAGAGTCAGGAGGCCAAACTAGATTCCGAAAAGGCATAGTCAACAATGTCCAGCATAGGAGGGATAGCTAAAGGCCTGTGTTGGGGCAGGAGTAAGAAATCTCTAAACCTCTTTTTAGAATCGGAGTAATCCTGGCTTTCCCAGTGAAAATGCTCGCTAAAAATATGGAAGGTTTCACCAAAAGCAAAATCCTCTGGGGGAGAAGCAGAGGGAATAGAGTCCTCTGCATCAGAATCCTCATAGCTAGATAAGGGTAAATCCTGGTCATCAGAGGAGACAGTAATTTTAGAATCCTGGTCAGAAGTACCATAAGCAAATTCAGTCCTAGGTCTCTTAGAGGGGGAAGGTTGGCTTCCCCTGATTAAAGTAGTAAGGTCTTCAGCCATTCTTATCATTTGTTTTTTTAGGCATAGGAGGCCTGACCATGCGGTCTGGGCGTCGATTTCCTAGGCATGGTTCGAGTTTTAGGCCTAGAAGAAGAAGAAGATGGCATCGGTTTAATATGCACGTCAGTAGGCCTGAATACACCCTCAGAACCCGGTGCCTGCACAGTGGCTCTGGACCCATCCAAGGTAGAAACAACCGCAGGTTCCACGGATGAAGCATCTCGTGGCATAACGGACTCAGAATGGGTCTCAGTAGAGGCCTGTGAATCTAAAGTAGCGGCTAACAGGGTCTGCTAAAGTGCCTCACTGAGTACTGGTGAACTGGCGACTAGCTTAGGAGAAGCATCGTCGGCAGCTTTGGACCTAGGCGGCCTGTCTCTGTCTTTATCTTTGCGTTTTTTCGGAATGTTGATAGTCGGGTGGCTTATTGAAGTCATATCTGGATAACTGAACAGAGTACAAAACATTTAGAAGCGAAAATGTACTGACGAATAGTTTGTGGTTTAAATAAGGCACAAAACTGACAGTGAGGTACGTCGTGGTCAGGGCCTAGGCAAGGAATACAGTACGAATGAAAATCTTTATGAGGTATTTGCTTTCCACAAGAAATACAATTATTGACTTTTACTGACATCGGTTTACAGCAAGAAAAAAGTTTCCCCAATGGGGTACTTAGCTTTAGTTGAAGACTTTGGTTCTGAAATTCGAAAAAGTACAGTTTTGTACCTACCATAAATGTAGATGTCCGAACTGGATAGCATCTGCAGTCATAACAAGTGGGTTGTCCTGTCGTCAGGCAGCCCTGCAGTCGGCCGGATTCCAAAGTCCGGGTCCGGCTTCGGCTGATGTCGCACTCCACCCGACGTCATCTCTGTTGGTCTTCGGGTATAAAAGCATCAGCCGACGCCATTTTCCTCAGTGTTTCTTGCCCCAGATGCCAGTAGCCCTCTTGCAGGCTAAAAATTTGGATAGATGCCAATGTTTCCAAATAGATAGAGGTAAACACAACAATAAGCATATATGTACATATATACAAACAAATACACCATAAAGACTCCCCAACAGCTAGCTATTAGGAGGGTAAACACCCTAGGAGTACCACAGAGGGGAAGGAGGGAGGGTAATCCTGACTGCAGATGCTATCCAGTTCGACATCTACATTTATGGTAGGTACAAAACTGTACTATGTCCTTCATGGATGCATCTGCAGTCATAACAATGGGTAGAATACCATAGCCAACTAGGGAGGAGGATAAAAGTAGATTATGGTGTGTTTAGGATCCCTTGCAGTACAGCAGTGGCAAACCCTGCTCGGGATCTGGAATATAGAGGCAAATTATAATGCTTGGCAAATGTATGCACGGAGGTCCAAGTAGCCGCCTCAATAATGTCTTTGGTTGCCACTCCTCGTAAGAAGGCTGTGGTAGTGGCTGTTGCCCTTGTAGAATGAGGTCTTATGTTCTGTGGAATTGGTTTTCCATGGAAGGAGTAACAGTATCGTATGCAATTTCCTATCCATTTGGAGATTGTCTGTTTGGAAATAGCTTTTCCTTCCCTTCCTGTTGCATAGGCTACAAAAAGTTGGTCAGTCTTTCTGCTATTTTTGTTCTGTCCAAGTAGTAGCGTAGCTGTCTATGTACATCCAAGGTATGCAGTATTCTTTCCCTCTGTTTTGTGGGTTGGGAAAGAAGGTAGGTAGGTGGATTGCCTGGTTTAAAGACACTCTGGATACCACCTTGGGCATAAATGTAGGATTAGTCCTCATGGACACTCTATCTTGGTGGAAGATTAGGAAGGGTTGCACTGCCATTAAGGCCTGTAGTTCTGAAACCCTCCTTGCTGAAGTAATTGCCAGTAGGAAAGCAGTTTTCCATGACAGGTGTTGTAGGTCTGCTGTTGCTGCTGGTTCAAAGGGTGATAGTGTCAACTTTTCTAGCACAAAGTTTAAATCCCAAGCTGGTAATGGTGGTTTCCTTGGAGGTTTTACATTTTTGATTCCTCTGAGGAACTGCCTGAGCAAAGGGTGCGAAAAAACAGGTGGATCAAAGCTGTATTCTGCTGAAATAGCTTATGCATGTATCTTGATGGAGGAGTAGGACAGGCCTGAATGAAGAAGTTCGGCCAGATACTCCAGAATGTTAGGCATATCTATGTTTGACACATCTTTTCCTCTTTCCGTACTCCAAATGACAAACCTTTTCCATTTTCCCGCATAGTTCCTTCTTGTTGAAGGTCTGCGTGCTTCAAGAATAATGTCTTTAAGTCTTTGGGAAAGTTCTGGATTAGCTGCTGCTATGTGATGTTCCATGCAGTCAGTTGCAGCGTTTTTAGGTTTGGATGTATGATGCTGTAGTTGTTCTGAGTTAACATCAAAGGCATCAGGGGTATTGGCCACATATTGTTCCGAGACATGCTCTTCAGTAGTGGGTACCAGTGTTGTCTTGGCCAGTTTGGAGCTATCAGGATTATCCTTGGACGTTCTTCCTTGATTTTTAGTAGTACCTTGTGTATCAAAGGAAGAGGTGGGAAAGCATATGCTGATAGGCCTTTCCAGTTGAAGGAGAGTGAGTCCACTTTCCATGCTAGTGGGTGGAATGTCCTTGTGCAGAATTTTTTGAGCTGGTGATTGAGAGGTGATGCGAATAGGTCTATCTGTGGCATTCCCCATTTCTTCGAGATGGTCTTGAAGATGTCCGGGTGCAGCTTCCATTCGTGGGCATCCGAAGTGGTTCTGCTTAATATGTCTGCTAGAGTATTGTCTTTCCCCGGTACAAATATTGCCTGTAACTGAATGTTGTAGCTGAGTGCCAGGGTCCACAGCTCCAAGGTCATTCTGCATAGGGGTATGAATGAGTGCCTCCCTGTTTGTTGATGTACCACATGACTGTGGTGTTGTCTGTCCTTATCATCAACTGGCCCTCTTTGAGAAATGGTTTGAACTTTTGGATTGCCAGTTTTACTGCCAGCATTTCTTTTAGATTGATGTGCAGGTGAAGTTGATCCTGTGTCCACAATCCTTGCACGCATTTGTCCAGCATGTGGGCTCCCCATCCTAGGTCTGAAGCGTCTGTTGTGATGGTCTGGCTTGGTTGACATCTGCGAAAGGGTAGGCCTGGGTTTGACTGGCATGCCTGAGCCCACCATAGGAACTCCTGTTTTAAGCATGGAATTAGTGGGATTTCTGTTTCTAGACTGTGTCTGTGTTGGGACCATAAATTCTTTAGGTACCACTGTAGTTTCCTCATATGTAGTCTGGCAAATGGGACCAAGATTATGCATGATGCCATGAAGCCCAAGGCCTGCAGAACTTTTCTTGCTGTTAACTTGTTCAGTTTTGTTAGTGCCAAGAAGTAAAGAGGAAGTTCTTTTGTTTTCTGTAGTCAGGAATGCCATTTGTTGTACTGTGTCCAATTCAGCCCAAGAATGTCCTTGTTTGGGATGGTATCAGCCTTGACTTTTGTAAATTGACTGTGTATCCCAGTCCTTGTAGCAAGTAAATGACCCTTTGTAAATCTGTTGTCAGCTTGCTTTTGTTGTCCCCTTGTAGCAGGCAGTCGTCCAGGTATGGGTAGATTTGAATTCCCTGTAGTCTGCAATGGGCGATTACTGATGCCAGGCATTTTGTGAATACTCTGGGCAGTAGATAAGCCAAAGGGCAATGCTGAGAATTGATAGTGCTCTGATCCTGCAAGAAATCTGAGGTATCTTCTGCAGATTGGTCGAATGGGGACGTGCAGGTATGCCTCCTTGAGATCTAGAGTTACCAGCCAAGACTCCTTGCCCAGCATGGGAAGAAGTTGCTGTAGGGTCAGCATTTTGAATTTTGGGACAATGATGTATGTATTTAAGGTGGACAGGTCGAGAATTGGTCTCCAACTTTTTTCCTTTCTTGGAACTAGGAATAGTCTGGAGTAGAACCCCTTTCCTTGTTCTGCTGTTGGCACTCTTTCCACAGCTCTCATGTTTGCTAACTCCATTATCTGGCGTAGAGCCTCTGTTTTTTGATTTGGAGGTAGATTTGGCATTCCTCTTTTGAGTGTGGAAGTGAAACCGGTAACCTTGATCTATGGTTTGTAAAATCCACTTGTCTTTTGTTATGTAGTGCCAGTTCTTTGAAAATAAGGTTAACTTTCCGCCTAGAGGAGCTGCTATTTGTTCCCTGGTAGGCGGATTTAGGATTAAGTCACTGTGGTTGTGCTGATGTAGAGGCAGTGGCTGTGTCTGTGCCTCTGTTGTTACCTTGCCACTGTCGTCCTCTGTAGGCACCTCCTCTGGATTGGTTTCTGCCTCTGGAACGTCTATTCCTGCCCCTTTGAAATTTTGTGGAGTCAGGAAAGGACCAATTTTGGCAGGCCAGTTCCTGCTAAACCTTGGGGTTGAACCTGCAAGAAATCTTTAACAGTTTGAACAGATTTTGCCTTTTCTTCCATTTTCTTCATAACCTGCTGGGCAGGTGTACCAAACAAACTTGTCTTGTCCATAGGAGCATCTAGCAACTTAGCTTTAACATGATCCGGTAAAGCTTGTTCCTTTAGCCATGCATGCCTTCTTATCACTGTGCCTGTCATGGCTGATCTAAATGAAGCCTCCAGTGCATCATAGCCACATTTTAAGGAATGGTTGCTAACCTGTTGTATGTTATTTACCATCTCTAATACATATTTCTTATCAAGAGATTCATCAGTGGTTAGTTTTTAGTTAACTGATCAAGCATAAACTCTTGGTATTGTATCATGTGAAACTGACAGTTTAAAGCTCTAGCTGAGAGAGTAGCTGAAGTGTAGACCTTTTACCCCATCTGTCTAGTGACCTTGCTTCCCTTTCAGAAGGAATAGGGTTTTAGCTGTGGTCGGCTACTGCCTTGGGACCCTGGGATATAGTTTCTGGGTCTGCAAGTGGGGCCTTGTAAAGGTGGTGATGAGTATCTGGCACCCTGTAAAATCTGTCTGGTTTGGCAGGGGCTGGGGTAAAGAATCTGGAGCGGAGCAAACATCATTGAAAGCATCATCCACCACAGAGAGAACAGGAGGTATAGCTAAGGGCCTGTGCTGTGGGAGGTGCAGAAAGGTCCTAAGTCTTTTCTGGAGTCTGAAAAATCCTGTTGCTGCCATTGGAACTGTTCTCGCATGGCATGCAAGGTTTCCCCAAAGGAGAATTCTTCTGGTGGGGAAGCAGCTGGAATGGATTCTTCAGCATCAGAATCTTCAAAATTGGAGAAGGAGCCTCAGGCTGGTCAGTTATGTCTGATTCATCAGCAGAATCATCAGAAGACACTGGCTCAGGGGCTCTGCCCTAGGTCTCTTCTCTGGGGCTGAGAGGCCCTGTCTGGGTGAGATTGAGATCCTCTAATTAAAGAAATTAAATCTTCTGCCAAAGAAAGCATTTGAGAACTAGAAGAGGGCCTGGATGTGGGGGTTTAACAGGCACTGTTTTAGTAGTCTTGGCTGCTTTAGCCCTGGCGAAGGCCTTAATGGACATGGCAGCTGGAGGCCTAGCAGCACCACGTGCTGGGGTAGAGACATCCAAGGGATGGTGTCTGATAAGTCAACCACCGTAGTGGGTAAAATTTCTGAGGTCGATTCAAGAGTTGTAGCAGGGGCCTCAGTTGTAAGAATAGGTTCAGCTGTACTTTGAGCAGTTTTCTCGGTTTCGGCCGAAACCGAGACACTCGGTGTTTGCTTTACCGTGGTTTGGGCCGAAACCTCGGACCCCGAGTTTCCGTCTTTACCTTTGCGTTTTTGGGGGTAGTCGGAGGATCCGGCGGCATAATGTACGCAAAATCAGAACCGAAAAACTGTTCTGCAAACTCCGACCGGCGCCTAAGCGTTCGTCGGTTGAAAGAGGCACAGGCGAACAGGCTGCTACGTCGTGGGCTGGGCCTAAACAAGGCAGACAGTAAGAGTGGAAATCTTTATGAGGTATTTGTTTCCCACAGGTTAAACAATTGTTAACTTTTCTGACATCGGCTGAGGCAAGAAAGAGTCCCCAACGGGTACTTAGCTTTAGAAGTCTTGAGTAGTATTCGGTAGAAGTAATCTCTGGATCCGACCGACCGGCACTTGCGAACAGCTTCTGCTTGGCCACGCGGCAAGAAAGACTGAGGAAAATGGCGTCGGCTGATGCTTTTATACCCGAAGACCAACAGAGATGACGTCGGGTGGAGTGCGACATCAGCCGAAGCCGGACCCGGACTTTGGAATCCGGCCGACTGCAGGGCTGCCTGACGACAGGAGAACCCACTTGTTATGACTGCAGATGCATCCATGAAGGACATCGAAAATTTCAGGAGTCGGCCGACCAGCACTTGCGAACTGCTTCTGCTTCAGGCACCGCACGGCAAGCAAGACTGATGTAATGGCGTCGGCTGCATGCTTTATACCCCTGACTACCTGACGTCATGGAAGATGAGACAGCAACCGACGCAGGACCCAAAACTCTGATAATCAGGCCGACTGAGGGCTATTGCAAGCAGATAACCCAAATGCGATGACTGCAACAGTGAAACACGAAGAACATCCTATCAGGTCTGCGTGGGACAGGGGGCCGAGAGTCCGGACTCAAGGATGCTGCTGAAAAGGCATCCAGAAAAGCAGGAAGAATGGGAGGAACAGCAGAAGGTATTGGGGAATCCACCTGGATGAGGTCATAATACCTTTATTTGTACCTCTGTCACTTCTGATGATTCACACTTGAAATGTTCCTTCATTTTAGCTACAGTTTCCGCAAAGGTTAAATCTTCTGCTGGAGAGTCTGGATTAACAGATTCTTCCTCTGGGGTCCCATATCCCAGGGGAGAAGAGAGCTGGGAGGCATATGAGAGGGAATATTCACAAGAAGAATGACAGTATTCTTTCTATTCCATCTGAAAGGGATCTGAGGTATGAGGTCTGGAGCTCAGGATCAGAGGAGGAACTGTGGAAGTCCCAGATGTATTAGGCTGTAAGACCATAAATGCATTAAATATGCTTTGACTGAAAGCCTGCCAATCTGGAGTACTTTCTGTAACAGGGGACACATGCTTCCTCTTCTCCTTTTTTTTGAGCAACGGTCTAGCGGGCGTCTGAATAGAGGAAGGCCTACAGTCGGATGACTGCAAAAGGACAGAGGGATCCGATGGTCCTACCGAAAGTGCTGGTTCCCCCTCTGTGTCAAAAAGCCGCGTCCGGAAAGCCTCTGTGGACGTGACCTTAGTACAGGATTGTGCGGCTTCCGTAAACGTACCCCCCTGTATCCAAGGCAGCAGAGCCTGAGCATTCAACCAGGCTGACGTCGGCCACAGGCTGGGAGTTGGATGGAGGAGGCGCAATGGCAATAGCAGGCCTGATGGTCTTGGCCTTCTTTTTTGGCGGTTCGGTAGGCAAATTGTCGGAACCCTCCAACGCTGTTTCAGATGTTGGTTTTCCTAAATATAAGTTAAGCGCATGGAGTCAGCTATGGAGAGTTTTGGGAACAAAAGCCTGGAAGATGGGGCAAGCCTTGTAGTTGTGCAGCCTACCTAAACAAAACAAGCACTGACCATGGGCGCACTTGTGAGGTATTTGATGGCCGCACTTACACTTGGCCTTTCTGGATGACATGAACAAGCATTAAAAAACAATGACTGAAAAGAAGGTATCCCAACGGGGCACTTATCTGCTTTCTCTAGAATCTGCCTGCCGGGAAAGCAGGAACACCTGATGTTCAAATGGCGGCTGAGAAGTTCTCAGGTCTGGTGGGTGCAGACATCACTTTTATGGCCCACGCACTACTAGCCACGTCAGACATCCCCACGCACCATACAGTGACTGAAATCTTTTGTATACTGGCCAGACGGTGGGGTAGCAAGAGGAGAAAAACCATATGTACAAAATACTGCAACATGGGAATAGGAGGACATCAATGATTTGCCAGCAAATATTTTATGAGGAACAGACCAAAAATTAGGTAAAAATATGGACATTCTGCAAAAAAACTGAATACTTCCTCGAGTTCTTGTGCTTTCATTCCAGTCAACTTTAAGGTCTTCAGCCTAATCTTTGTTGACCTTAGACACTTCTATGACTACTGCTTGTAGCCAACTGTGGCCATCATTGGTTTATGCTGTCTGAAGGCTGATTCACCAGGGATGACTTTGCAATTTCTGACTCTACCCCAATGCCCTTTCCTTACTAAGAGGAAGTATGCCCAAGTTGCATGTTAGCTTCTTTTGTATGTGATCTTGTGACTGTCTCTAGTTGAACGAAATGCCGGCCACCATCAAGCCATTTGCCAGAAAGAAGTCTACGATGGCCCCCTCTCCTCCTTTATAACTGCTGCTCCACTCATGTGTGGACCCAGGTATTCCTTATATCCTGCTCTGTCTGTCCTAAGTGCACTCAGGTCCCTCATTATCAACACCAATTCATGATGTCCTGCTTTATCTAATAAATCCTGCAACTGCTGCCTGAATGCTTTTGTTTCCTTGCTATCACAACCTTTGTGTGGGGCACAGGCTAAGATTATGAATACTACCCTATCTTGACACAGGAGTTTGATTGCCATGAGTCTATCACTATTTCTGATGACATCTCCAGGCTTCTGAAGACTCATCCTTAAAATTCCCACACCATTTCTAGTCTGTAATTCCCATGAGTAGTAAACTCTAGGTCCCAAGCCAAGGGGTTTTGC
The DNA here is from genome assembly GCF_019279795.1 of Protopterus annectens. Taxonomy (NCBI): domain Eukaryota; kingdom Metazoa; phylum Chordata; order Ceratodontiformes; family Protopteridae; genus Protopterus; species Protopterus annectens. Next base: position 878,041,939 of record NC_056739.1, on the reverse strand, counting down.
TACACAATGCCCTTCTAAACACTAAACTTCTACTTAATAAATCAAATGCCTTCTAAGCACTACATACTATACTTGCTCCTTTTTGATCCAACACTTGTCTTTGAAAGATCTATCAAAAGCAAATGTAAAAGTTAGCCCTTTCTTCAGGCATTTGTCTTAGGAAAAAAAAAAAAAGACAGTCCCCATTTCTGCTTTCCTCTATTAATAAAATTAAGGAATCCAACCACTGGTATGTGTTTGTGCGTGTGTGGGGGCATCTGCTGCTCTAGAATAAATAGCAGCCACAATATCTGCAAGAAAAATGGATGCAAGTTCCTGTAAGGAATTATTTACAAAAAAAAAATACCAGAAAACTCAAAACTGGAATCCAGAAAACTTTAATAATGGAGGTTAAAATTGCAGATATCTCGGTTAAGCGTGTTTGTCTTTCATGGAGATCAGAACCACAGAATGGTTGGTTAAAGCCAGCCGTCAAAAAGCCAAAGCCAAACACTCACCCCTAAAATCACCAATCACAAACAAGTGTAGAAAATTATTAACCCAATCAAAATTTGAATATCAAGAAAACAACCAATGTTTTAACTGCCATTCATTGACAAAACTACTGCTATGGAAATAGTTAAGACGAACTCAAAATACATTACAGTCTAGATGCTCTCTATTTTAGTTCACTTATAACGGAAGTAGCATTGTTTAAACTGGAGTGATTAGTGGCATCAAGTTGTATTTGCCAAATCATCTCCTGGTGCAGAAGAAAATTCTTCCAATCACCAGCAAACTTCTGTCCAACATGCAAAAGTTAAATTTTTGAAAGTCAGAAAAAATTAAAGAATGTTGTGCCAATGCACTCTTGTTGTCACGCTTGGAGCACTGTTAGTTTTCCCCAATGTAATATGCAGGGCAGCTAACGCACCAAGCTATAAAAATAACTTTAGCTGACCAGCAATTACATTTTCTGAAAACAGACCATCTAGTAATAAATTCAAATAATGATCTCCCTAATTTGGAGCCCATGTAGGAGCACTCATGACATTGACCACATTTCCCCTTTATAAGAAAAGAAAACGTTACTGACTTTTTCTGTCTTTCCACAATGTTCTTGATATTTGAGCGGTTTTGAATATAAATTTAAAAGATTCGCTAAAGCTTGTCTTCAAAGCCTTGTCAGTGTAAAATGTACCAGTTTTTATTCATTATAGTTTGATGTCTTGCACATCCAACAGAATAATGTAGTGTTATGTTGTTGCAGTAGTTAACTTTACAGCTGGAAATTGAGACTACATTACTTTCTTCTTTCATAACCTGTAGACCTTCCTTAATAACATCTGCATATTTACCACTCCTTTCAAGTTAAACAGCAAAAAGACCGCTTCAAAAATATTAATGGGATAGCCAAGTTCACCAAGCATATTCAAAAGTTTGTCAAATTCAGAAAAACATATATGATCATCTGAGGTGAGGTGGGAAATACGAATAAACTGACTTTTTACCACTCCTCTTTTTCGATACAGTGGATGATTGCTTTGAAAGTGTAAAAAGAATTACAAAAAGTCAGTTTTCTATAAACAGATGTTTCCACAAGTCCGTCGACTGCTGTATTGATCATAACATCAAGAAAATTCATACGTACACAGCTGAATAAGTAGGTGAATTAAAAAAACTCAGAAGTGCCTTGAAGTTGTTTTACAAAGTTGCCAATCTGCTCTTGGTTACCTGTTCATACAAAAAAGATGTAATTGCAGGTAATGAAAATAACATGACCAGTGTCCGAATAAATCCACCTTAAAGACCAACTTAGTCTCCCCATTGCAGAAGTACTGCATTAGCAAAAATGGGGCACATGCAGCCTCCATTGCACCACCATACAGTCGCTTCTAATATTCTCCTTCAAAAGACAGAAAATCATTGCTGAGAACAATTTCCATGAGATTGGTGGCCAATGAAGTATCACTGGGTGTAAGCCCCCTATGATTGGATACAATCTCTGCGAACCATGAAACCCCCCCCCCCTCCTCCTGGGGTATGGCTGTAAATAAGTTCTTTAAGTCACATGTCACAAACATATTGGTGTCTTTTACTGCCACTTTTCTAAGCTTGCCAAGGAAGTCCCACAAGTCCTTTAAAATATGGAAAAAATGAAAAAGTAGGGGTTTGAGTTTGGGGTCAACGAACTTAGCTAGTGGTGTGGTAATAGTACCACCTGCAGAGACTATCAGAGGAGGGGTAAAGGTGGACTGGAAACATCAGAATGAGTCTTTGCAATCCCAAATACGTTCGGAATAACTGGATATTGCACCTTCAGAAATTCATACAGCCCTGTAGGAATATCATACAGGAGTTGTTCATCCAAACACACTGACAGCCCTATAGGCAATGTTGATTTCATTCATGGACACAATATTGTGTTGATTCATTGCTGAGCAGGAAATTCATCCTACCAGGTAGTCGATAGTGTCCATGATGACCAATCACCCCACCTTTGTCAGGTTTCATACAACGAATGTTGGGATCTTGAGAGATGTTATTTAAAATGTTCTGTTCATCTTTAGAGATTAAAATACTGATGTTTCTGTCTATAACTTAATAAAGGCCTAATTTCTCTTTCACAAGTTTCAAAATGGGATGCAGTGGGTTACTGGCTGCACTTCTGCGTTTAAGGTTACTATTGGCTACATCAGTGGCCATCTCATCAAACAATAGCTGAAAATTACCTTTGCGGGTAAATAACTAAATCTAAAAAGGTTTGTTAACTTTTAGCCCGACCAGTGGGAATGAAGGTGAAACCCTTTAAAGCAGGGTATGGTGTTCAAGCCAACTGTAAGGTCTATGAAATTGTAGACGTTAAAATTAGAATTAGTAGTAAGAGACCCAGTACCTTTGTTGGCAATGAATGGGTGAAAACCACCCATACCGCTGAAGCTTACTACTGCTGGTGGGGGTCTCTTGGGTGTTTCCTTGCTTCCAATTCTTCCTATTTGATTAGTACTGTTGGCTGGTTGGATTTGTCCAGCCTTTGTTGGCTATATGTTCCGATCTAAAGGGAAATCCGTTTGTGTAACTTGATCAAAACTGGAATTTTCAGGTCTATCAGTACTGAGACAAAATAGGCTGCTGTCCTTAGATGGGTTAGGAGGTTTAGGGTATGCTGTTTTATTGTTGTCTTTATTGTCATGTAACTGTTTATCTTTTCGTCATTTGATATGGATCATACCATGGTTGACTTGTTTAAAAAACATAACTGAAATTATTTTTATGTTTAAAAAGTCCAAATCAGTAGTGCTAGAACTGACAAGTCTATTAATTTCTTCCTTAACAAGGTGCATACGTCATTTGTTTTCCCTAACGACTAAATACACCAAATCCAATTCAGTCCAATCTCAAGAAGCTCAAAATGAGAGAGAGACTTCTCTTCTACTCCTTGGGGAAATTTCCCTTTGAAACCGGTTTCCATTTGAGACTCTCCTCAAGAAAGTAAATGTCAAGTTGCAAGGTTTTATATTTAAACAAGGACTTGTCCAAAAGCTGAATTTGCTCATTCAGGGATAGAAACACACTTTCAGTGGAACAAATATATTGTCTGCCCGCACGATGATTGAATTTGTCAAGCTGTTTACTTACACTGTGTGTCTCACTAATCACAGGAGGAGGCAAAAGAAGATTCACCAAAATAGTGAAATTTCCAGTAGATAAATGAAATCCAGACAAGCTACTGGGGTTGACTTCTGTAAGAGTTGAGCCTCTCTGTTTACCAAGACCATGTTTCTGAGGTAGAAACTGTGTTAATTACTGAACTAATAAGATGAAGTTACTCATGAGCCTGGATAAATCCACATTTCCAGTAAGATGTACGTTGGGGGGATCTGGAAATAATAAATCCTGTAAGTTGGGAGTAGACATGTCAAATGAACGCCTGGAAATAAAATAAAATCCAGTAACAAGACGACCGTAGGGCTGGTAGCGTATCATAGTGAACAATACAAACAAAAATACAGAAAACTCAAGAAGCGAATCCAGGAGACTTCAATAACTGAAGTTAAAATCACAGATATCACGGTTAAGTGCTTTCATCTTTCGCTGACATCATCAGAACCACTGATTGGTTGATTGAAGCTAACTGTCAAATAAAAAGCCAAATCCAAATACACACCCCTAAAAAGCACCAACCACAAGCAAGTGTAATAAATTATTAACCCAATCAAAATCTGAATATCGAGAAAGCAACCAATATTTTAACTGCCATTCATTGGTAATACTACAGTTATGGAAATAGTAAAGCCAAACTCAAAAAGATATTACAGTCTAAATGCTCTATTTTAGTTCTGTTATGTGGACTCCAAATTAGGAGTCCATTATTTGAATTTGTTACTAGGTGGTCTGTTTTTGGCAAATTTAATTGTTGGTTAGCTAAAGCTGTTTACCTAGCTTGGTGTGCTACCTACCTTGCATATTACGTTGGGAAAACCAAAAGTGCTCTTAACAAAAGAATATATCAGCACAGTTATAGTATATTCAAGCATGACAAGAGCACACTGGCAAGACATTCTCAAGTTTGTGCTGACTTTCAAAAATTTAACTTTTGCGTGTTGGAACAGGTTGGACATAAGTGTTGGCAACTGGAAGAACTTTCTTATGCACTAGAAGATATTTTGCAAATACGACTTTATGCCAATAATCATCCCATCCATCATAAAAAACACTGCTGCTTAAAATGAAACTCTGCTCATCTACTGCTGAAAGTCTACTTGGTGCAGTCCTTAAGTGGCCGTTCAGTCTACCTTCTATCAGCCCTATCTGTAGACTATTCAACCATCATAAAAAAAGTAAAGCTGCATAAGAGCTTGCCATAATAGTAGATGCCTGCTTTTTATCACTGTTGCAGTATTCATTACCTATGGGAAGTATCCACCTAAAAATGCCATACATCAGGGTAGTATACCAAAGGCTGGACATTCTCCTCTTACACTGCGCATCCAAAATATGCCAAAAGTAGGAAAGAGTGTAGTAGTACATAAGGGATATACAGGTGCAAAACTTCTCAAGACTTTTTTGCCTCAGACCAGAGGAGGAGAAGCCAAAGGAAGACAGAGACATGAAATAAAGGGGGAATCCAATGCAGCCAGGAAAAGAGAATAAAAATATGCACACAACATAACACCATTTTGGGGGAAGATGGAGTTTATACTGCAACAGTGGTTCAGACATCTACAGTTATAGTTAAGTTATTACACAACTGTAAGATGTCCATTAATCAATGTTGTAATATACACTACCTATGGGAAGATTCCTAAAGCTTATTAGAAAGAATGGGAGAGGGAAAAGGTAGAGGAAGCTGGAGTCCAGAATTACCTGAAAGACTGATCTTACAAAATCAGCCCTAGACATGGAAAAATGCATAAATCTTAAAGTGCTTAGTAAAGGTGTGGACCAAGGAACAGGTTTGCATGGAAAATAGCCACAAAATCCATACCTTTGGAAAAGCGATCGAGGATGCTACTCCTTTGATGGAATGGGCTTGAATTTGGCCCAAAAGTGGCTATCCATAGAAGGAACAACAAAAGGAAATAGTCATGGAAAACCTGTTACAAAAGGTTTGCTTGAAAATAGCAAGAAACCAGCTTCTTAACCTGAAAAGAAACAGAGTTGATCAGTTTTTTTCTGATAGACTTTTGTCAAGCAAGAATTTGAACTGCATATGAACATCTACAGAATGTAAAATTATTTCCCCTTGAGGACTGACAAAGGAAGAAGGTAAGTTTATTAGATAGTTAAGTGACATTTCAATGACCACTCTAGGCATAAAGGATAGGCTAGTCCTTATAGACACATTGCCTTTGTGAAAACTAAGAGAGCTAGCATAAGAGAATGCAACTCATACCTTTTTGGCAGATGTAAAGGCTACTATACTAGCAACTGTCCTACCAAGTACAGAACTTCCAAGAGGAAGAAGCAGGCTCAAAAGAAAACCCACCTTGTCCAAAACAAAATTCAGGTGCCAATATAGGGAAAAAGATTTTGTTTTTGGCTTGATATGAAAGACACCTTTTAGGAAGTGCCTGACTTCAAAAAGTGTATAAAGTGGTGGATTTAAAGGAAAACAGGCAGATATAGATAACATACATGAGCTTTAAAAGAAGAATATGCTAGGCCTATATTGAGCAACTCACACAAATAAAGACCATCAAGAACACCCAGGGTACAAAACTGAAAATTGTTTTATTAAGAAATGCAACATTTCCTCGCAGCAGGTTTTCTAGTCCCCAGTAATACCTGCAGCACATCCTGTGAAAAGAGGTGCCTAAATGGAATTAAAATCCTATTAACCAGAGAGTCAGGCTCACTGTTTATAAGCTTGCTTTAATGAGAGCGCCATTCTGCTGCGTCATCAAATCATTCCTGTGGGGTAACTTGAGGTGACAGCCCATGGCCAGCTGAAAAAGAAGGGAGAAGCCATGTTGTCTGGATAAAAGCAGGGTAACCAACAGGATATTGGAACTGTCCTCCTTAACTCTCAGGAGGACACTGGGAATCAAAGGACAGGGGAGAAAAAGCATACAGGAATTTCCCTTTCCATGATAAAAAAAAAGTGTTTTCCTAGGTACTCTGTATCAAAACAATCCAAGTTTCCAATTCAGAGTGGAGGCAAAAATGCATCTTGGGAGTACTCCACTGTTGGACAATGTGTAGGGTGACCTCTCTGTTCAACATCCCCTTGTGATGGTCTGCCCTGGATCTGTCAAACAATTCAACACAGTGTTCATCCCTGAAGGAATGTAGACTGAATGATGGACTAGACTGTATTTAACTGCAAGCTTTGAGGCAGTCATGGCAAATCTGCAAAGGTTGTTTAGGACTGTCTCTCTCTCTGCTTGTCAATGAACCACATTACAGTGGTGCTGTGTTCTAAAATTTGGAGGGTACTTGAGAGTTCAAATACAGTAAAAATTCTGAGGACTAGGAACACAGCTTTCATTTCTTTGACGTTGATGAGAACTTTCTTGTCTATTCATATACAAATACCCTGCACTTGCATGTTCACAGAACATACCCACCCCAGCCAGGTCCAAAGGATATGTGCTGACTTCCTGGTAAGGAGGCAAAACCACAAATGTACTCAAGGAAATATAACTGATTCATCACATAAACTCCTTTTTGATATAAAGCAAGAGATGAACAGAAAAGTTCAGTAGGTGGAAGTGCTGTGCCCAAAAAGATGAAGTACCACTGAACCTGGCAAAAACTATCAGTTGAATGGTAGAAGCCCATTTAACCAATGCTCTAAATACCTTTCTTGATCAGGTTCAAGTCTACAGAAAGAAGAGACTGGAAAAAGGCAACTGAAAATGAAGTTATTTCTAGAGGAGAAATGCAATCATTGAAACCATGGCAGATTAGAAAAAAAAAAGATCCTGAAATGGGAAAGGACTTACGTTTTTCTAACTTGCTGTGAAACCTAACGAAAGTCTATACTGAGTTTGTGATCCAAGAGAAGTCAGTCTGTTGATGAAGCCTAGAAAAGATAACTGCCCAGGTATGGATAGATAATACCTGGAGCCTGCAAAAGGCTATAACTTGGGTTAGACATTTAGCAAGTACCCCTGGAACTGCAGAAAGACCAAATGGTAAAGCACAAAATTGAAAGTAAAACTCAGAAGTACAGAACCTTAAGAATTTTCTGTGGTATGGATGGATGGGAATATGTGGGTAACTAGCTAAAACCTCAGGAAGAACCACAGGAAGCAAAGTCTGAAGAGAGTATTTTGAACTTTAGGACCTTGATAAATCTCTAGGTTACCTTCTTTTTTAACTTAAAAGGTCTTGAATAAAGACCTTTTTTTGTGTTGGTAAATGGGAACCTGTTCTATGGTTCCCTGATGAAGCAACAACTTCAAAATGAGAAGTACTGGTATTCTTGGTTTAGGACACCTAATAATACCTAAAAGGGTAAGTGGCAACAGCCAAGTGAGTTTATACTTTTCTATGAGTACTCATTTGTCTGTGAAATTACCAGTTTCCAAAAAAGGAGACTTTTTTTTTTTGAAAGAGGGAGGAGAGGAAGAAAGATGGTCACAAATTGGAGGGTCTGTATGTAAAGACAACTTCAGGTCACTTAAATTCTGATGCGTGTTTGTTCTAGAATTTATTTCTTCTAGGAAAACTTTTTGTCTTTGCTGCTGTTTCAGCTCTTTATGAAAAAGGGGCCAGCTTAAGAGGGATAAGTTCCACTGGAATTTAAGAAAAGAAGACCGGAAGATTTGTTAAAAATCCTGCATTATCTTGCCTATATCCAGTACAGTTTTAAAAAGATCAGCAGTAGTAGGGCCAAAACAAAATTCTTTATCCAGAGGAGCATCCAACAACATTCTTGAATCCTCAGGTAAGGACTGGAGTCTAAGCCACGAGCATCTACTTAAAACTGAACCTGTAGCTACAACTCTTAACAGATGTGTCAGCAGCAGCATCGCTGCATTTGACAAAATACCTAGCTACTTGGGAAGCAGAATTAAATAGAGATGCTAGAAAAGTTTTAGTTTTAAGTATGCATTTAGGGCTATAAACAATTTCCCCTAATGATCTACTGATCATGAGCCCTTTTCTCCTTATCACTGGGATTGGCATTAGTGAGTGGCAACAACTTGGCTGGTTTATTATTTACTTATTTGCATATGTTTACCGGGATGGTCCACTGGGCCTAGGAGAGCCCATTTTCAGTGGAGGGCCAGAGAGAAAAGCTCCACATATAACAAAATACGTAAAAGACACAATTATTTACATAAAGTAAATGCTAAACATAGTTACAAAATTAAGTTAAATTGCAAAATAAACTTAATAAAGGATTTTCAACTGGAAACAGACTGCTTGCCTTGCTTGGATTACTTTCGAATACTTAGTAATTCTGTACAATATTTCAAATTATATATTTTTTATTATTTTATTTTTTTTTTTTTTACTTAAGACGAGTTTATGTTCGCTACTTCTACTACTATTGTCTGATCTGATTAATATATAGTGATTAACTAGAAATATATGGACTGAAAATATTCTATACAGAAAAGTTTCTTACACTGTTTTGTAGAGTGTAAGATATTCATTCAATGCACTTAGATGTCCCAGAATAGGATATCAAGCATAACTTAAATAGATTATTGGAGACATACAAGTTTGATAGGTAAAAAAGATAAAAGAATACACAATTATCTACTTAAATGTCTAGAGAAGAAAGGAAATACAAGGTAGGAATAATAAAGTATTATTATTAGAGACCACCAAAACTACTACAAGGTCTAAGAAAGGGTTAAGGGATTTTATAATGAAACGTGTGAATATCAGACACTTTGTAAAATCGGTTTTCTGGCAGCGGGGTGGGGTGGGGGGTGTCCTGAGGCAAATGTATCCTGTACACCTTCTAGACTACTGGATTTGTTGAAGGTTTACAGACTCCCCATGCCTAGTAAAACACAATCTTTTTTGAATGCCCAAGACTTACTTGTTTACCTTCCCAGAGAAGTGTTGCATCACACTTTCTACAGTGTCTCCATAAGAAAGTTCTTCTGTGAGTCACAGGACACAGTATCAACCTCCTCAGACTCCCAATCCCACTGGGGAATAAATTTGAGACAAGTAAGCATAAAAGTCTATTTTGGAATCAGAATATTGTTCTTCTGAAGATGACTCTCTCCCTTTTGAAAAGAGGAAGTGAAAAAAAGAAAAGAACTGGAGAAGCTTCAGACATGACTGCCTTAAAATGACCCTGTGACAAATCGTACCATTCCTTCCTGAGAGTCTCTAGGATCAGTAGTAGCAAGGTGCTTTACCTTATGCTTCTTTTTCTTAAGTCAGTCAGCTTGCAAATAAAAGATCTGACCACTGATGCAAGCTGTATAAGAGTACCCAGCACATCTTCCTTGACTAAAATCCGTGAAATAACTTCTGGTTCTTCCAATTTAACAATAAGAGTTTTCCCTTCACAGACAAAATATCTATCTAATCACTGGAGCATGACATGCAAATAGGCTGTGCCTTATTGGCCTCCAATGGGGCCATGATGGTGGAAGCAACAGCAAAAACTGGGCAGTTAAGTGTTACTACAGAAATATCTTGGTTACAACAGAGAAAAGAAGCTTCTTCCGCTGCAGAGTAACATGCAACAGGGAAGATTCGGAGCTTCTTAACGTGTTTATTCTTGAGAAAAATGTTGAGAAGATAAGGAACTTCCCAGGATTTTAAACACAAATGACTGGCAAACTGAACACTCATGAGAGGGACATAAGGAAGAAAGAATAGCTGTGCAAGACCTTACCATAACCTTAGATGTCCTTCCCTTCCATGTTGCAGTACTCATAACAGCAGGGAGTTGCTGCCAGCAGCACCACCTTCCAGCCAGTATACCAAAGTCTTTGTTTCTGAGGGGTACGTGCGACGTCTCTTGTCAGGGCCATAAACTGGCAAAGGGCATAAAGGTGACGTCTGCGCACACCCTCCTCAGAATGAACTGCCGCATACAGTAGTACTCCTGTGGGTAGAAGGATCCCAAGGGAGCCCTTGGAATTACATGCAGGCTAGAGTCAGGGAAGCAAGTGGTTTGTGTCTAGTGGAGACCTTGGGGGTATCAGAGTAATGCCCCCCCCCCAGTCAAAATGGCAAATAAGATGTTAAAGGTAGAGGGGCAGCTGGGGGGATTGAATACTGCAACATGGAAGAGAAGGACATCTAAGGTTATATAAGTTCTTACACAATTATACTATGTCCTTCTATTCACATGTTGCAGTATTCACAACAGTAGGGAGAGTACCAGAGCTTTTAGGCATGGTTTTGGGTGAAGGACTGGGTTCCCTGGTCAATGAGCCCTTGGAGGATAGAAATGGAAAACCCTGCCCTAGCTCTAGAAACTAGGTCCAGTTTGTAATATCTGGTAAAGGTGTGGACAGAAGTCCACACGTGGCAGCTTCCAGGATGGAAATGTAGTCAATTCCTTTGAAAAAGGCAGCTGAGGAAGCAGCTGCCTTGGTAGAGTGAGGATTGATTGGTCCGTGTAGGGATTTCCCATGGAAAGAGTAGCATAGGGTAATATATTTTGAAATCCATGAGGAAATGGTTTGCTTGGAGACTGCCTTCCCTAGAGCTCTGGGGTAGGAGGAGATGAAAAGTTGATCTGTTTTTCTGATGGTTTTTGTTTTGTCTAAGTAGTATCTCAGTCATCTGTGGACATCCAAGGAATGTAGAGTCCTTTCTGAGGAATTTTGTGATTGAGGGTAGAAAAATTGGTAGAATGATAGTCTGGTTTAGTGAAAGTTCATTAACCACCTTCGGCATGAAGGAAGGGTTGGTCCTTACGGCAACTCTGTCCTCGTGGAAAATAAGGTAGGGAGAGGTAACCATGAGGGCTTTGATCTCAGATACCCTCCCGACAGATATAAGGGCCAGGTAGTAGAACTGTTTTTAGTGTGCATAGCTTTAGGGATACTGAATGAGCTGGTTCAAAGGGTAGCAATAAAAGTTCAGATCTCAAGGGGGAGGGATAGGTATCCAGGGAGGCCTGATGTGAAGCACTCCCTTGAGGAAAAGTTCGACCTCCAGACTGGAAGCTAGAGGAAGGGAGATTTGCAGACAGGCAGAGATAGCAGATAAATGCACTTTGACAGATGAGTATGTTAGTCCTGAGTGCAGTAGCTCACACAAATAGGAAAGGACCATAACTATAGAGGTTCCTGTTTTTTCCGCTGACACCAGTAGGAGAATCTGTTCCATTTGGATACATACTTTCTCCTGGTACTAAGTTTTCTGGCCTCCTGCAGAACACTGAGTATATCCTCAGAGTACAGGTGTCTGTAGGGGATCAAAACCCTATCACCTATAAGGTTAATTTCAGATTGTCCACCAGAGGGTGTAGTAAGGATCCCCTGTCCTGTGTGAGTAGGTCTATTTGGTGGGGTAACGTGGTGATTGCCCTTGGCTAGTAGGTGTAAGAGGGGAAACCAATGCTGTCTTGGCCAAAAGGGGGTCACCAGTAGGATTTTTGGGTTGTCTGCAAAATGCAATTACTGGTGCCAGGCATTTTGTGAAGACCCTGGGCGCAGTAGATAAGCCAAAGGGCAGTGCAGAGAATTGGTAATGCATTGAGCCAGCTATAAATCTGAGGCATCTTCTGCAAGATTGTCTGATTGGGACATGCAGGTATGCCTCTTTGAGGTCCAAAGTAACTAGCCAAGCCTTCTTGCCCAGCATGGGTAGAAGTTGCTGCAGTGTTAACATTATGAATTTTGGAACATCCCGGAAAGTATTTAGGATTGACAAGTCCAGTATTGGTCTCCAGGCTTTGTCCTTTCTGGGAACCAGGAAGAGTCTGGAGTAGAATCCTTGTCCCTGTTCTTGCTGTGGTACTCTTTGGATAGCTCCCATGTCCATGAGAGCAGCAATTTCCTTTTGTACCTCTGCCCACTGGTTTTGTGGCAGGTCCGGCATACCTTTTGATTTTGGAAGTGTGTGAAAGTGGAACCTGTAACCATGAGAAACTATATTCAGTACCCATTTGTCGTGGGTGATTATGTGCCAATTTTGTGCGAAAAGTGCTAGCTTTCCCCCTAGGGGTGCTGCCAAAAGGCAAGTGCTTGGTGTTTGTAGAGGAAAGTCATCGGGACTGTTTCCTATAAGGTTGTGATTTGTCTTTTCCTCCTTTGGGGGCAGAAGCACCCCACTGTTTAGGTCTGTAGGAGCCTTGTGGCTGAGATCCGTCTCTTGGGCGTCTGTATCGGCCTCTTTGTGGCCTGTCTGACACTTGAAAGTATCAATTTTTTGAAGGCCAGTTTCTACTAAACCTAGGTGGGTGAACCTGTAAGAAATCCTTTACTGTCTGCATAGATTTTGCTTTATCCTCCATTTTACTTAACACCTCTTCTGCTTTAACACCAAACAAAATATCATGCTGTAATGGAGCATCCAATAACTTCACTTTAACATGTTCAGGTAAACTTTGTTCTTTCAACCAAACATGCCTTTGAATGACCGAGCCTGTAACTGCAGCTCTGCAAGAAGCCTCTAATTAATCAAAACCACATTGCAGAGTATGCTTTCCCACTTGTTCAGCTGCATGCAATAATTCCTGCATTTCCTTATTGTCAAGATTCTCTGAATTTGTAAGCATTTTCTATTTTAATAAAGACATGAGGTACTGTTGATATTTAAGCATGTGAAACTGGCAGTTTAAAGCCCTTACAGCTAAAGTAGCATAAGTGTAAACTTTTTCCCCCCATCTATCCAGAGCTCAAGAATCCCTATCAGAGGGAACAGGGTTTTTAGCAGTGGAAGCCTTAACCCCCTTGGGGCCCTGAGAAATTGTTTCAGGGTCAGCAGCAGGGTTTTTATAAAGAAATTTATGAGAGTTAGGGACCCTGTAATACCTGTCTGGCTTACATGGTGAAAGGGGTAAAGAATCAGGGGACAGACTGGATTCAGAGAAAACATCATCAACTATATCAAGCACAGGGGGGATAGCCAGGAGCCTGTGCTGAGGCAGTAAAAGAAAATCTCTGAGCCTTTCCTTGGATTCTGAATAATCCTGGCTCTCCCAGTGGAAATGTTCCCTCATGGTGTGCAGAGTTTCCCCAAAAAGAGTAATCCTCAGGTGGGGAGGCTAAAGGTATAGATTCTTCAGCATCAGAGTCCTCATAGGGAGGAAGAGAACAGCCCTGATCTGAAGAGGAATCAGAGGAAATAGAAACCTGGTCAGAGGAATCATAGTCAGTGTCTTGCCTAGGCCTTTTATCAGGAAGGGGATGGGAACCCCTGATCAAAGTAATTAAGTCTTCGGCCATTTTAAGTATCTGTTTCTTTGGCATGGTTGACTGTTCCGGAGAATGCTGTACTTGTTTCTTTGTCTTTAATGGTGTCTTTGACTGTACTTTGGCTGCTGCAGAGGATTTAATAGTAAGCTGTGAAGGTCTGAAAACACCCTCAGAAGCCGATGCCTGCTCAGCGGCTCCGGACCCATCTGAGGGAATATTTTTCGTAGGCCCAATACCTTGAGTATCCAGAGGCCTAGTTGTCTCCACGTGTGAGTCGGATACGGCCTGTGGCTCTGAGGTAGTGGGTGCCAGGGGCTGCGAAAGCACCTCAGTGAGAACCGGCGAACTGGCGACTGGACTAGAAGAGGCTTCGTCATCGGTTTTGGACCTCGGATGCCTGTCCTTTTCCTCGTCTGCATTTTTTATGAATTCCGGTCGTCAGTTGTTTCGATGGCATTATATAGTTAAACCTTCGGCCAAAGTTATGAAATGCAAAATCAAACAGACGTTTAATAGTGCATTTGTTGAATCTAGCACAAAACCGACAACTAGTAACGTTGTGGTCAGGGCCTAGGCAAGGAATACAGTAAGAGTGAAAGTCCTTATAAGGTATTTGCTTCCCATAAGAAATACAATTGTTAACTTTTACTGACATCGGTCTGGAGCAAGAAAAAGTTTCCCCAATGGGGTACTTAGCTTTATTGAAGACTTCGGTTCTGAAACTCTATTTCGAAAATCTCACTTGCGAACTGCTTCTGCTTCGGGAACCGCGCGGCAAGAAAGACTGAAGAAAATGGCGTCGGTTGCATCTTTTATACCCCTGGCGCACTGACGTCAGGGAAGAGGCGACAGCAACCGATGCCGGACCTAGACTTTGGAACTCGGGTCGACTGCCAGCAGGATAACCCAAGTGTAATGACTGCAACAGTGAAACACGATGAACATCCAATGCTGTCTTGGCCAAAAGGGGGTCACTAGTAGGATTTTTGGGTTGTCCCTCTGCATTTTCAGAAATACTTTCTGAATTAAGGTGAATGAGGGGACGGCATAGAGGTACACACCTCCCCCCCACAAGAAAAGGAGAAGGCATCCACTTTCCACACTTGTGGATGCAGATTCCTTGTGCAGAATTTGGGCATCTGTCTGTTCTGGGCGGAGGCAAAAGATCTGGTTGTGGAATACCCCACCTGTGGATTATGTCTAGAAATATTTCCCTTTGAAGCATCCATTCGTGACTTAGGGTTAAAGTTCTGCTCAGGTAGTCTGTCATGACATTCTCTGTGGTAGGGATATAGCCAGCTAGCAGATGAATGTGGAGAGATACTGCTAGGTTCCAGATCTGGATTGATAGGCTGCACAGAGGGTAGGACTTTGTTCCCTCCTGCTTGTTGATGTACCACAGGACCGTCAAATTGTGATTACTTTCAGGGTTCCTGGGTGAAGGGCTGACTTGAAGTTTAGCAGGGCCAAGTGTAAAGCCCTCATTTCTTTGATGTTTATATGGTCCTTTAGTCTTGAGTTGGACCATGTGCCTTGCACCGAGAGTTGTTTTTGGCTTGTAAGCACTGCCCCTAATCCAAAGTTGGAGGCATCTGTGGAGACCTGTTGTAGGGGGCTGGGATCTGAAGGTGGATGCCTTGGTTGAGGTGAAGAGCTCAGATCCAGCACTGGAGTTCCTTCTTCAGACACTGAAGTAAGGGGAGGGAGGTGTCCAGGGGCTGGGAGTGTTGACTCCATAGGTTTTTCAGGACCCACTGGATTTTTCTCATATGGAATAATGCCAGAGACAGCATGGGTATGAGAGATGCCAAGTGGCCTAGAATTCTTAAAATCTCTCGAGCTGGCAAGGAGGTGTGGCAGAGGACAATCTGAAAATATAGACAAAGTTCTAGGATACTTTGATCTGGAATGAAGGCTTTCATTATGTCTGTTCTGATCCTGCAACTGAGGAAAACCAGGTCTTGAGTGGGGATCAGGTGAGATTTTTCGTGGTTTATAGTGAACCCTAACAAAGATAGGGTGGAGATTACCTGTTGTAGATGTAACAGGGGGGCTTGGCAGTCTTGAAGAAGAATGAGCAGGTCATCCAGGTATGGGTATATCTGAATACCCTGAGTTCTGTAGTGGGCAATGACGGGGGCCAGGCATTTTGTGAATACTCTGGGTGCAGTAGAGAGTCTAAAGGGCAAGGCTGCGAATTGCAAATGGCAAGAGCCTATTGCAAATCTGAGGTATTTCCTGTAATTTGGATGAATAGGGATGTGTAGGTAGGCATCATTTAAGTCCAGGATTACCATGAAAGCCTGAGTTTGAATGAGTGGTAAGAGGAGGGGTAAGGTAATCATTTTGAAACTGGGAACTTTGAGAAATAGGTTTAGATAGGATAAGTCTAGGATTGGCCTCCATGGGCCATCCTTCCTTGGAACCAGAAGGATTCTGTAGTAAAAACCTGTGTTTCTTTGTTGGTGTGGTACCTGTTCGATGGTGCCTTGAACTAGAAGCTGCTGAATGATAGAAGGGAAAAGGGTTTTGCTTGCAGGTGGTTGGGGGATACCACGGAAGGGTGGCATCATCCACCAAGTCATGAAGTAGCCTGACCGAATGATGGAAAGAACTCATTGTTCTGCTGTAATAATCTGCCAGGAGGGAAAGGAGAGGGTGAGACGGAGGAAAGTGGGGTGGTTTTGGGGAAAGGGAGGGTAATCACAGAGGAGGTGGTATGGACTGGTCAGACTAACCTCTAAATGGCATAGTGGAAGAACTTGTAGGAAACCTAGGAGTACAGTTTTTCCTGGTTTGTCTACATCCTTCAGACTGTGGAGCAGTGTGCTGACTGCCTTCTAACAAAGGATCATTTCTGTGGATAATTCCTGTGGTATCTGGGTATAGGACACACCAGAAAGTGTTTAAGATTTTGAAATTCCTTAAACTTTTCTTGAATTAATTTAGGGAGTTCTGCTGAGGCTTGGCCAAACAGGGCTTTATTATCCAGGGGTGCATCCAACAATTTTATTTGCACATCCATGGGTAGGGGTTGTAGTCTCACCCAAGAATATTGCCTCAAGACTGATCCAGATGCAGCAGACTTAGATGAGGCTTCCACAGCATCATAACTTTTAGTTATGTACTTACCATAACTTCGGATGTATGGGATCCATCTCGCCTACATTCATAACAGATGGTGGCATCATCCACCAATAATCTGCCAGGAGGGAAAGGAGAGGGTGAGACGGAGGAAAGTGGGGTGGTTTTGGGGAAAGGGAGGGTAATCACAGAGGAGGTGGTATGGACTGGTCAGACTAACCTCTAAATGGCATAGTGGAAGAACTTGTAGGAAACCTAGGAGTACCGTTTTTCCTGGTTTGTCTACATCCTTCAGACTGTGGAGCAGTGTGCTGACTGCCTTCTAACAAAGGATCATTTCTGTGGATAATTCCTGTGGTATCTGGGTATAGGACACACCAGAAAGTGTTTAAGATTTTGAAATTCCTTAAACTTTTCTTGAATTAATTTAGGGAGTTCTGCTGAGGCTTGGCCAAACAGGGCTTTATTATCCAGGGGTGCATCCAACAATTTTATTTGCACATCCATGGGTAGGGGTTGTAGTCTCACCCAAGAATATTGCCTCAAGACTGATCCAGATGCAGCAGACTTAGATGAGGCTTCCACAGCATCATAACTTTTAGTTATGTACTTACCATAACTTTGGATGTATGGGATCCATCTCGCCTACATTCATAATAGAAGGGTTCGGGGCCGATCCATCGGCTCTGACTCGGCAACTAATACACTAGCACGAAGTCTCTCATTGGCTGGGCTACTCCCTATCCCAGGATGCACTACACCTGCTTCCCCAGATCTTGTTTGTTCGCTTTCATACATCCATGCAAACACAGAAAAACTAGTAGTCACTATAACCAACTAAAGTTCTTCAAGAAAGATCACCAAAAAGGGACTACAGCTCCTCTAAATCCGAATGGAAGGGGGAAGGAGGGTGGGTACTTATGAATGTGAGATGGATCCCATACATCCGAAGTTATGGTAAGTACATAACTAAAAGATGTAATGGGATCCTATCTCGCCTACATTCATAACAGATGGGACAGCGTCCTAGCACCTAAATCCCGGGTGGCTCATTGGAAAACACTCCTGAGAACTGTGGAACCAAAGGAAGCCCTGCCTCGAGAAACCACATCCAATTTGTAATGAGAAATGAAAGTGTGCGGAGAATTCCAGGTTGCCGCAGCACAAATATCATCTATTGATAATTTGGAGTGAAAAGCTACAGAAGTAGCCATTGCCCTGGTAGAATGAGCCTTGACTGGAAAGGGAAGCTCTTTGTTAGCCTGTGAATAAATAAAAATGATACAATCTTTAATCCATTTAGCTATGGAGGTTTTGTTACTGGTTGACCCAATTTGTTCATTGCAAAGGAAACAAACAATTGATTTGATTTCCGTGTGAGCGGTTCTATTCAAGTAAAAACGCAGTTGTCTATGTACGTCCAATTGATGCAAGGTATATTCTGCGTTACTAGAGAATTCTGGGAAAAACACAGGGAGTTCTATAGTTTGTTGAATACAGAAAGAGGAGGCCACCTTTGGTATAAAGGAAGGGTTTAATTTCAATGAAACTCTATGCTTGTGAAAAATCAAATAGGGAGGATCAGAACAAAGAGCTTGAAGTTCTGAAACTCGCCTGGCAGAAGTTATGGCCACTAAAAAGGCCGTTTTACAAGACAGAAATTTTAAATCACAGGTAGCAGCTGGTTCGAAAGGACGGGCAGTTAGGGCAGCAAGAACCATATTCAAGTCCCAAGGGGGGACAGGATGAGATAATGGAGGCCTAAGGAGCCACACACCTTTAAGAAAAGCCTTACAAAGTTTGTGAGACATCAATGAAGGTTCAAATGAGGCATGAAAATTAGAGATCGCTGCTAGCTGAACCTTAATGGTAGAAACTGAAGAGCCCAACTGAAAAGGGAGGCCAGAAAATTCAGAACCTCCGATACTGGTGCAGTGAGAGGGTCTATACCCGTTCCTGAGCCCAGAAGGCAAACCTTTTCCATTTGCTGGAATAAAGTTTGATAGTGGAAGGTTTATGAGAAGAAGACAATATGTGGACCACGTCCGGAGAAAGAGCATTGTCTCGGACTAAGGATGGAAGTGGAGTAACCATGCTGCCAACTTCAAGGACCTGAGAGACGGGTGAAGCCATCCTGACTGATGAGTCAGCAGGTCTGGCACGGATCCAGAAACCATGGACCTTCTATCGCATGCCTCTGTAGGAAAGGGAACCAAACTTGACGAGGCCAGTGCGGGGCAATCAAAATCATCTCGCTCTCCAGGTAAATGGCCTTCTGTATCACCCTCGGTAGGAGGGAAACAGGAAGGCATAGAAGACCGGGGCCAAATGTGGGTCAGAGCGTCCCTGGGAATCTGTCCCTGAGAAGGGAACAGCGTGAAGAACTCTCTGCATTTCGCATTGTGAGGGCTGGCAAACAGGTCGCAGCAAGGGAGACCCCATCTGTCGAAGATTTTCGCAGTTACTCCCTGGTTGAGGGACCACTCGTGGGGTAAAAGAATGGTCCTGCTTAATCTGTCCGCAATCACATTGGATTTCCCGGTATGTGCGTTGCCATTAGAAAGCGGTTGGTAGCTACCGCCCAGTGCCAAAGTCTCATGGCTTCTCTGCACAGTGGGTAAGACCTGGTTCCACCTTGCTTGTTTATGTACCACACCACCGACATGTTGTCGGATAGGATAGCAATCGGGCCTTGTGGGAGAGCGTGATGGAGAGCTTGGAGTACCAAGAGTACCGCTCTCATCTCCAGGACATTGATATGCAAATGCGTTTCCTGGATCTGCCATGTGCCTTGGACCGACCTGTCCAGGTAATGACCCCCCACCCTACCTGGGAGGCGTCCGTAGTCACAGTGGCAATGGGACGTTGAGGTATAAAGGGTCGCCCCTGGTCGAGATTGGATTGGAGAAGCCACCAACGTAGATCTCGATGGCAACTTTCCGTGATCATGATTAAATGGTTCAAGGGAAGTTCCTGAGAAGACCATTGAACCGACAGTAGCCATTGTAAAATTTGCATGTGAAGTCTGGCCAAGGGAAGTAAAAGTATGGTTGACGCCATCGAACCCAACAGTTGTAGAATCTGATGGGCCGGGGCTCTTAGTAGGGGAAGAGAGGATTTGACTTGATCTTGTAGGACCTGAATTCTTGCTGCCGGTAAAAAGGCGCCCATTCTTTTTGTGTCTAAGTCTGCGCCTATAAAAATAATACGCTGAGATGGCAGTAGTACAGATTTTTGCAAATTGAACGTAATCCCTAAGAAACGGCCCAAGGTGAACGTGGCGCTGAGCGCCTGGAATAGTAGATGCTCGGAGGTGGCAGTAAGGAGCCAGTCGTCTAGATATGGAAACACTTGGAATCCCAGACTTCTCAGGTGAGCAGTTACCACTGCCAGACACTTGGTGAACACCCTGGGGGCTGTGGTGAGACCAAAGGGCAGTGCTCGGAATTGGAAATGACTGACTCCGAGGCGGAAGCGTAAGTGTCTCCTGGACTCTTGAGCTATCAGAATGTGATAGTAAGCATCCTGGAGATCTATGGAGCACATCCATGCATCTTTTTCCAGCAAAGGAAGAATAGATTGAAGAGTGACCATTCGGAATTTGGACTTTTTTACAAAACGATTCAATGAACTGAGGTCCAAAATGGGCCTGAAGTCCCCTGTCTTTTTTGGTACCAAAAATAATCTTGAGCAAGTTCCTAATCCGATCTGGTCGATGGGGACAGGCTGGATGGCTCCTTTTTCTAGAGCTTTGAAACCTCTAATGCTGCCTGATCCCGCTGACTGGGTGGTACGTCCGGGATTTCCCTTAAAGAAGGGGGGGGTTTGTTGAAGGGGATGATGTATCCTCCGGTAATAATGCGAAGCACCCACTGATCGCTTGTTATGGATTCCCAAGCTTGTGGGTGCGCCAAGAATCGACCCGACTGGCTCCGGAGATGCACAGTCGGGCAACAACTCAGGGACGCTGGTTGTATGAAGAACCACGAAAGGAATCGCGGTCTCCAGAGTTACGGGGGCCTCTGCCACCTCTGGGGCGGCGTCTTCCAGAATTTCCCCCTCCCCTGCCTCTGGAGGGGGAATCACTGGGTGGAGTAGGGAAAGACTTCTGAGATTTTCTAAACCACATTTTCCCTCCTCTCTGAGCCTTGGGATAAGGCCTAGAAGGAGCGGAAAATCGGGCCTCAACGGCAGTCAAAGTCTTGCCCTCCTGCTCGCACCGAGTTAGTGTGTCCTTCACCTTGGGTCCAAACAAAGATGACCCATCAAAGGTGGCATCGGCGAAGGAAGACTTGAAGGCCTCCGCAAACGAACACAAGCGTAACCAGGCGTGTCTCCTGAGGGCAATGCCTGTTCCCACTGCTCTACTCGCCCCTTCGGCCGCATAGGAAATGAGCCTCATGGACGAGTTAACAATAGAAAAGAGGGTAGTCATCTGGGTGCCAACAGTCGGGGCCAGCGTCTCAGGTAGATTACCAACAAGGGAGTCATTTAGCTCTTTGAGGAGATCCCTTTGGAGCCTCGTAAAATGACATAAGTAGTTCAGCGACCGTAAGGTAAAGGCTGCTGAAGACAGGGTACGCTTCCCGTACCTATCCATGCTCCTGGAATCCTTATTAGGAGGATGAACAGACGTTGAAGCCTCTGCCACGTCCTGCTGTGTGGCAGAAGCCACCACCAAAGCATCTACAGGCACACCCTTTGTGAGAAATTCCTTCTGGGGGGGGGGGCTGACAAAAACTTATTGGGCCTCGCAGGCACCGGTTCCACAGAATCAGGGTGTTCCCACGCCCTTCGAGAAACCAAATCAAGGAGTTCATCGAAGGGCGGAGACACCCAGGAGGCGGAAGGATGGGCCCCAAAGGCCTTGAGGAAGACTGACCCCTCAGCTGAAGGGGTTTTGGCTTGCCAGTCACCTCTCTGTCTCAGAATCTCCAAGATATCTGAGAAGGAGATATCATCTGAAGATGATTTGGGGGACCCTTCTGCGTCATCGAGGTCAGTATCCGATGTAACGGACTCATCTTGGGAGTCTACGTGCTTCCTCTTACACAATTTCTTCCGTGGGGGTTCGTCCGCAGCAGTTTCGGATGGACCACCCGGAAGAAGGGAACCCCCGATGGGGGTATCCTCAGGCCCTGGGGCCCCGCTGCCGGGGAGCTGCAACACAACATAGGCACCAGTCTCCAAATCTAGGGACGGTGAGGTAGAATCTTGCTGAACCGGCAAAGGCATGGCCAGCGCGCTCCTCATGGCCTCAAAGGCCGGACCTCCAGAATCCAAGGAGGTCACTGGTCTAGAGGCCACGATGGCACTGGGAATTCCAGCAGCCGATGCTCCGAGAGGAAGACTAGGCACCGAAGCACCCAATCCCAAAGTGTTCCCCTCGGGCCCGGCTGAAGAGGTTGCAGTACCAAACCCTGAACCGGAGGACAGGGTAGGAAACACAGTCTGAACCGAGAGACCTCGGAGGGGTCTCTGCTCCGACCGTATGGCTCCGCTTTGCTCCACCACCACCGACTCCAACGGCTCCGAGTAGGTTGGAGGAGGAATCGAATGTGTTGGAGGGGGGATCGGCTCCGAAGCTAACTGTGCTGGAGCAGAGACCAATTTAGTAAAAACTGGAGATTGGAATAGCCTCTGTATCACCCTATCCAGGTCCGAATCAGAGAGTCTCGATGATTTAGAGGAGGTAGACAATCGAGAAGACTTTCCTCTCGGCTCCGAGAGAGAAGGGGACTGGCTCCGAAACGGCTCCAACGCTATCGGCGCCGGTTCCACCACAGCATGGACCACTATCGGCGCCGACGGAGCTTTCTTCGGAGCCGAGGGGGAAGAGTCTGAGCTGCACACCTCCACCGGCTCCGAAGCCATTGGAACCGATGGAGGTGATTCACCTCTCGATACTCCAACCTGCGGCTCCGAAACCAATGGAGCCGAGGCAGGAGATATCGAGGCAGACCCTTCGACCCTCGGCCCCGAAGTCAGTGGAGCCGAGAAAGAAGAAGTCAATTTTGGCTTTTTAGTAGACGGCTCCGACGGACTTGTCGGAGCCGACGATCTTCTTTTGGAAGCAACAGGTGGATCCAAGGCTTCCTCAAAAGAAGGTTTAATAAGCCCTTTCAAAATTAGCTTGTTCTTGCGTTCTTGAAGAACTCTAGAGGAGAACGCATGACAGACGCTACAAGTCTCTTGCAGGTGTTTCGGCCCCAAACAATAAACACAGACTGAATGGCTGTCTGTAATGGACATTTTATAACTGCACCGAGTGCATTTTTTAAAGCCTGACTTTTGCTCCTTAGACATAATACAGGCCCTTCAACAAGTAAGTTTTTTAAAACCTGACTTTACAACAAGTAAGCACTATAAACAAAATTGCGCCAACTGAAAAGCGCGAGACACACTGGCGCGAGTACTGAGGAAAAAAATTTACCTCACAACAAACAGTCACAGACAAAAAAAAAAAAAAAAAAAAAAAAGTTCAACGGCCCAAAGCCCTCTAATTTAAACGGGCTTGGCCCGAAAAACAATTAACCAAAAAAGTTAATTAAAGCTGAACAGCACTCAAAGGTAGGGCAAAGGCCCTCTAACTTAAACGGGCCTTGCCCGACTGAAAAGAATAAAGTACCAGAAGACACTCAAACACACAAAATATATAAAATAGTAAGGAATAGTAAGGAATAGCTGTTAAAACAGCTGTTTGGTTAATATAGACAAAAACCCCAAGGTCAAAGACCAATAAAGGTAAAAAAAAAACACTTGGCTCCAGCCAAGTCGAGACCACGTCCAGCTTGTAAAGCGGCAAACGAGATCTGGGGAAGCAGGTGTAGTGCATCCTGGGATAGGGAGTAGCCCAGCCAATGAGAGACTTCGTGCTAGTGTATTAGTTGCCGAGTCGGAGCCGATGGATCGGCTCCGAACCCATCTGTTATGAATGTAGGCGAGATAGGATCCCATTACATCTGCACTTTACTGAGTGCCTAGTTACTTGGGATGCAGTGGAAAGAAGGGTATTTATTTGAGCTTTAATGGGAGAATCTGGTTCATACTAGGCTATCTTCCCTGGGGCAATCACAAGCCTAGCCCGATTTTGTTTGGCTTACGCCACCCCTTGATTTGAGTATACTGTGCCCTTTTTAAGGTTTAGTTTGCTGTGCCTCTGTCTAATAGTGACACGGAAGTAATCCCCGGGACAAACCTACGATCCCCCATCCACTCATCAAGATTCTTCTTGAAGAGATTCAGTGAGGTGCTCTGCCTAACATGAATTGGAATTCTATTCCAGAGCGAAGGGAGCCTCTGGGTTATGAATCTGTCCCTCCAGCAAGTTCTATTTATTTCAGTGCTGAGGTTCAAGTCCCTCGAGCGTGTGGCTCTAAGGGATTTAGATTTACTGAGGTGGAGCATGTCCATTAATTCTGGATTGGACATAGCTTTATATGTCAGGCATAGATCGCCTCGAAGTAGGCGGTATGCAACTGAGTAGAGCTGGAGTTTTTTTAACCGAGCAGCATATGACATCTGTTTGAGTCCCTTGATCCTCTTGGTGAGGTATTTTTGGGGTCTTTCTAATTGCTGCAGGTGTCGGGTAAGGTACATCCCAAAAGGGGCATTGTATTCTATGATGGGCCTGATGAGGGATGAATAAAGGGGCACGATTACCTCTCTTGATCTAGAGGTGAATCCTTTCATGATGAGGTGGGCTATGTAAAAGGTCTTTCTAACCACTTTGGCAATGTGGTTGTCAAAGGAGAGATTGCTATCAACTTGGGTCCCCAGATGTCTAATTTCTTTCTCTGTACTTAATGGGTTACCGCCTATGTGGTAATTTGTGGGCACATTGTTTTTGCCAAAGGGTATGACTATACACTTTTTGGCATTTAGCTTTAGACCATGGCTCTGGCACCAGTTATCCGTCTCTGTGAGACCTTTTTGAAGGATGTTTGTGTCAGCTGGAGAGTTGATTATGGCGCCTAGTTTGCAGTTGTCTGTGAACTTGGTGAGCCATAGTCCTCCCACGTTGGCCTGTACCTTGGAAAAGTATATACCGAACAAGAGCGGTCCCAGGACAGAACCTTGTGGGACGCCACTTGTGACCGGTTTAGTGTCTGACATGGCTCCAGCAACTCTCACTCTGTGGGTTCTGTCTTTGAGCCAGTTTGCGACCCATCTTGTGACATAGGGGTTTATATTTAAGCTGGATAGCTTATCTATGATGCCCGAGTGGGGTATTGTGTCAAATGCCTTTGCTAGGTCCAGATAGGTTGTGTGGACTACCTTCCCTTCATCTATGGCTTTAGTGACTGTTTCGAAGAAGTCAACCAGGTTCAAAAGGCAGGATCTGCCCTTGACGAAGCCGAACTGGATAGGATCTAGTGTCTGTAGGTCCCCAATGTCTTTGTTTATAAGCTCCATGATGATCCTCTCCATAGCCTTGCAGACTAAGCTAGTCAGGCTTATGGGGCGATAGTTTCCAGGGTCCGTAGAGGCTCCACCTTTGTGGAGTGGGACCACTGTTGCTGTACGCCATTCTGTGGGCACATATCCTGCAGTGAGGCTGAGATTGTACAGCTGTTTTATTTGAGGGATTAGTTCTTCTTGGAGTTCATGTATGACGCAACCCGGGATGCCATCTGGTCCCATGGAAGCAGTGTTTTTTGCTTTGGAGAGGGCAGCCTTCCCCTGAGCATCAGAGATGTTTGGGAGGCAGCCCTCTGCCGGGATAGATACTTGCTTATTTTTTGGGGGGAGGGGGTGGAGAAGTTTGCACTGAACCTGTCTGCCAGGATATTGGCAATGTCTGTGGGTTCAGTGTATTTTTTGTCATTTAGAATCAACTCAGAAGAAGTCTGGGAGTTGCATCCCAGGTTCCTAACATAACTGAAAAAAGCCTTATGATTGTCTTTAGTGTCCTGAGCAATTTTTCTCTCAAAGCTGGTCTTGGAGGATTTTATGAGAGATCGTAATTTTTTGCTAGTACTGATCAGAGATGCCTTCCCTATTAGGGATTTTGCTCTATCATGCCTCAGATAGTAATGTGGGAATGGTATCTAGCACTTATCTAGCCATATGTGCTTGGTAGTTGAGAGCTCTAATAGCCAGAGTACAGGAGGTATAGACTTTCTTCCCTAGTCTGTCCAAGAATTTGTCATCTTTGTCTGTGGGATAAAGAACAGGCGAAGGTAATTGCCTGGATGATTTATCAGCAGAGACAGCAATAACTGCTGGGTCTCCTGGAGGGTTGCTAAAGAGGTATTGGGGTATCCTGAGGGACCTTGTAAAAAACTGTCTGGATGTTTAGAAGCTGGTGGTTGAGAGTCAGGGTTTTTTGAAGCAGCCAGGAAGGCATCCTGAAAGACAGGTAGGAAGGGAGCCACTGCTGAAAGAGAGGGTTGCTGCATTGGCAAAAGGTTGAAGTATCTTTTCTTGGTTCATAGGCATGTACTTGGTATCAGAAACTTCAGATGTTTGCCATTTGAAATGCTCCCTCATGAGGGAGACTGTGTCTCCAAAGGTAATTTCTTCCTCTGGAGAATCAGGAGTAATGGAGTCTTCCTCCTCTGGGGTGATGAAATCCTTTGGGGACTCTATTTGGGATTTATAAGAAAAGGATTCATCTGAAGAGTACTCTTACTCTGAAACCTGTAAAGTAGGTCGGAGTGGTGGGGCCTGCAGATTCTGTAAGGCCTGAAAGGCCTTAAAAAGACTGAGAAAAAACTTCCCATCCAGGAACTGGTTGGGCTTCAGTGTGCTTAACTTTTTGTTTTTTCTTTAAAGGAGTAGCCGGTGGAGGGAGAATCAGAGTGTATATGTCTGTCTGGGTGGAAGAGAAAGAACTAGGCCTTCTGATAGACTGAGTTGTGGTTCCCCTCCGCCATCTGGATCTGATGGCTGAGTAGTCCCAGTGGACGTACTAAAGATTTCTGCCACCCCAGCTACCATAGTGGTTCCCGGGCATGGCTTGGAAACCGATGTCTAGGAAGATGCAGGGCTTTCATCAGCCTCAAGAACCTTCTCAGACGCCTGAGGCACAGCATGTAATTCTGGCCTAACTTTCTTGGCCTTCTTCCTCAAAGGATCTTCAGATGGACCTACTCCCCCCCTCCATACTGAGCGCAAGGTGTCAGAGTCTCTGATTTTCTGAATACAATTTTAGTGCAGCAAGACGGCTGCGAAGGGTTTTCGGAACAAAAGATTTGCAAATGGGGTAGGATGTATGGTCATAGGCCTCGCCTAAGCAAAAAAAACTTCTCGTGTGTGTCCTTGTGAGGAATTTGTCTCCCACAAGCACATTCTCCCTTTCTAGTTGACATAACAATAATCAAAGGCAATGAAAAAACCCAACAGGTTACTTATCTGTATCAGTAGGTTGAAATGGTCATCCGATCTGGAAATTTTAACAGTCATCTGAAACGTGATCTGCTTTCAGAACTAGCGAACAGGAGTCTGGTGTTCAGCGCAGCAAGAAAATTCTGAGGATGGTGCGTGCAGACATCACCTTTATACCCTACGTCAGTTTATGGCCCTGACAAGAGACGTCACACGTACCATCCAGAAACAAAGACTTTGGTATATTGGCATGAAGGTGGCACTGCTGGAAGCAACTCCCTACTGTTATGAATACTGCAACATGTAAATAGAAGAACATCAAACATTTACTGTAATAATCTATACATATCCAGCCATACTGACTTTTCCAGGTTGACATAAAAAAAAAAATCGGCTAAGAATTAGGGAGGAATGAGGTTTAAAAGGCAGGAGAACTTAAATGAGCTAGGTAATGTCCGAGTGAGAAAGACTGGGTAGATAAGTGATGCAGAATGTTTGCAACTAGGAGTGTAACAGTATGGTTTGTGATGTAAAATGTTTGCAACTAGGATTGTGTTAGTATGGTTTGTTTTTGTTTATATGAATGTATGATTGTCTATGTAGTAAGTGATGGTTTAATACAGATGTTTCTTGTTTAACAAAAGGCAGAAATTGAATAATTTATATAATATTGCTTAGGTTATATGATATATAGCAATATATGTGAAGTATAATGTTTGTTAGGTTAATATAATTTGATTACTTTTATAGGAATGTAATTTTGTCTATGTCACAAGTATTCAATAAAGGTTTTTGGGGGGGTCTCCAAAAGGGTACTTATCTGCCCGATGGCAGGCCTTTATGGTTGCCAGACAGAAAAGCAAGCAAATAATATGTTTGGACTGGCATCAACAAAGTTCTGAGTTTCGTGCTTCTTCATCTCTTATGTATATGTTCATGTGCTTTGCGCATATGTAGATGCCCAAAGTTTAGCATGCTAGCCGGATGTACAGTATCCCTGGCAGGGTGCTTTGCACAAGTAATGAATACTGCAACACTGATTAGTGAAGGACATTTATGCATTAGCAGCCTGGAAGAAAACAGCCAAAACTGTTCCAACTAAAAGGCGGGTGTCAACAAGTTACTTAATTTTTGTCCCATTGTGCCTCATTTACCTTTCTCCCAAAAGTAATTGAAAACTCAAACATATACAAATGTTTTACCAACTCTTCCAGCAAAATGTAATCTTATTCTGTGAAAATACACTGCTCTCAGTTCACACAACAAAGTGATCACTCCAAAGCCTTTAACACTATCAAGTCATAAACTCTTGCTAAACAGGCTGTTTACAACTTGTAAGAGGCAGTTAAATTGTTCAAAACCTACAAATAAGGCAGAAATCATCTGAACTGGGGAGACAGTTACTCTCCATAACAAAAAGTTTTTCACTTCAAATCAGAAGTGACTTTATTCTCTCTCCTCAGACCTTGTACCTCAGTAACCATCAAGCTACAAAAAAACAACCTTCACAAAAAACACTCGCTGCAGGATTGTCCACATCATCTCAACAAAAAGAAAAAAAGGACTACTTTCAGAAACTCTTTCAATTGCAGTTATCTGCAAATAACAATGGATATCCCAGACAACCAACAACTCAGAAAAGATTGACGACCCAAGGTGTGCACCAAAGACGAGATGGGCACGGCTCATACATTAGCAACAACCATGTTATTGGAAAAAAGAGGGGGGAAAAACAGTGGATGCAACTCCCCTGCCCCAACCCCTGTTAACCAACATGACACTGGCAAAACGGCATCTGGCAGAACAACAGAAAAAGCACAATGTATTTAGCTATCCTTCAGAAAGGAACACAATGTAAAATACCAACACTCTCCCCTACTGGAAGCAAAGAAGGAAAATAGTGGTCTACTCTCTTGAAACAAACCCACACTTTTATATTAAAAATTAGTTCACATTGCACTTCAACAGTGTCAAAGGCCTTTCTCTCTTGGATCCTTCCCATAAAATGAAAGACAAAAATTACAGGTGACTGTTGTGAAAGTACAGTTATACAAGAACTTATAACAGATGATGTTTGAAAACATCGCTGTTGCAGTAATACTCAGAAATGGGATGTATCCTGCCAAAGATACAGGATGTCCAGCCATGTATATGGTCATTTACTGGTAAGGTAAATCCATACACAACTGTACTATACTCCGCATTAGATCACTGTTATAGTAATCCTCACAAATGGAATTACACCCAAATCTTTTATGCAGAACTGTGCGCGCACCCTGGGGGGATTTGTAAGGGGCAAAAGGAACCAAATCCAGTTTGGCTCTGGAAAAGGCATCAGTTTGGTCATACTCTGTAATGGAAGACCAAGCATTTCCAAGTACCAGACAGAATGGAGACTGGAAAGAGAAGAGAGAGAGACCAGTCACTGAAATAACCTTCCTGGGAGCAAGTCTGGACACAGCTTCCCAGATGGCATACCTTACTCCAGAGAAACAAATTTTCCTAACAGCCTACTTCTCTCAACTAATCACCGGTCCCCAGCTAACTGCAATGAAGATCCTGCAAGCTCTGGGGCTCATGGCATCTTGCATACTACTCATTCCACATGCCAGACTGCATATGAGGAAACTTCAATGGTACCTAAAGAGGCTTTGGTGCGAACACTCTCAAGACCTGGAAATTCTTCTACCTATAAATCCTTGCCTCAGAAAATATTTTCTTTGATGGGCAACCGCATGCTCCCACAACAAGGGAATGTCTTTCTCCCCACCCCCAGCTGCCCAGACTCTCACCACAGACACGTCAGACTACGCTTGGGGTGCACACCTGGACGGCAGGTGCATACAGAGCAAATGGAGCCCACAGCAAATCCCTCTGCACATCAATCAAACCTGGGCCAGTTTACTGGGAGCAGGAAAGGACCAGTGTTTGGAGGGACAATGCCTGCTGAACCTGCAAGAAATCCTTAACTGTTTGCATAGTTTTTGCTTTTTCTTCCATCTTTTTCAAGACCTCTTCTGCCTTAGTGCCAAATAAGTGATCTTTGTGCAAGGGGGCATCCAACAATTTAGATTTGACATGATCCGGCAGGGCCTGTTCCTTAAGCCACGCATGCCTTCTAATGACAGATCTAGTGACTGCTGCCTTGCAAGAAGCTTCTAGGGCGTCAAAACCACAGTGCAAGGTGTGTTTAGTTACTTGACTTGCAGAATGCATTAACTCTTGTAAATCTTTAGATTCTGCCCAAGCAGGAAAAGAAGACATTTTTTGTTTAAGGAGTTCCAAAGTATGTTGCTGAAATTTTAGCATATGGAAAATGACAATTTAGTGCCCTGATACGTCGGTTTTGTGTCGAAATTCAGTAGTGCGAAGGACTTCCTTGGAAGCAGATGTGTGCTCAGCGGCTCTGGACCCATCCAAGGTTGAGACGACCAAAGGATCCTTAATCGAAGAAGGGTTTTGCGGCATACTGGACTCCAAAAGGGTCTCAGTAGCGGCCTGCAAATCAACAGAAGTGGGCATCAGGGGCTGCTGAAGCGCCTCACTGAGGACCGGAGAACTGACAACTGGCTTAACGGAAGCATCATCAGTAGGTATAGACCTGTGCGGTCTGTCTCTGTCTCTACGTTTTTTTGGAAGATCTGCTGTCGGATGGCTTTCCGAAGCCATATAGGAATTCGAGGACTGTAAGCGAAAATATCTGGATACAATAAGGGCCCAACGGCAGATAGTTCTGGCACTGAACAAAGCACAGAAGCGACAACGAGGGACGTCATGGTCTGGGCCTAAACAAGTGATGCAATAAGAGTGGAAGTCTCGGTGTGATATTTGTTTTCCACAGGTGAGACAATTATTAACTTTTTCTGACATCGGTTAGTGCAAGAAAAAAGGATCCCCAATGGGGTACTTAGCTTTAGAAGACTTCATGCTGTTTGTAGCAGAAATGGATGCAGTGTGCTATCCATTTGGAAATGGTTTGTTTGGAGACAGCTTTGCCTTCTGCACCTGCAGCAAAGCTAACCAGCAACTGATCAGACCTTCTGAAGGATTTAGTCCTGTCTAAATAAATATGAGCTGTTTGTGCACATATAGAGAGTGAAGAATCCTTCCCCCCTTGTTCTGGGGATTAGGAAAAAAGGTGGGCAAATGAGTGGATTGGTTGAGAGCCACACTGGACACCACCTTGGGCATGAAGGATGGGTTAGTTCTGAGGGATACCCTGTCTGCATGAAAGATGATGAAGGGTTCCACAGCCATGAGTGCTTGCAGCTCAAAGACTCTCCTGGCTGAAGTGATGGCCAGAAGAAATACTGTCTTCCAGGAGAGAAATCTTAGCTCTGCAGAAGAAGCTGGTTCGAAAAGGGGGATGGTGAGTTTTTCCAATACAAAGTTAATGTCCCAAGCTGGTGTTGGTACCTTTCTGGGTGGCCTCAAGCTGCTAGCCCCTCTTAGGAACTGTTTGATCGAAGGGTGTGAGAAAAGGGGGCTGCTCAGTGGGAAAATGAGCAGAAATAATCTGGCTACAATAAGGGCCTGACGACGGACAGTTCTGGGATTGAACAAAACACAGAAGTGATAACGAGGGACATCGTGGTCTGGGCCTAAACAAGTGAAACAGTAAGAGTGGAAGTCTCGGTGTGGTATTTGTTTTCCACAGGCGAGACAATTATTAACTTTTTCTGACATTGGTTAGTGCAAGAAAAAAGGATCCCAATGGGGAACTTACCTTCAGAAGACTTCAACTTCAGTTCGGTAAACGAAACTCAGGTAGCGGCTGACCGGCACTCGTGTGAACTGCTTCTGCTTCGGGCTGCATGGCAAGAAAGACTGATGTAATGGCGTTGGCTGCCTTACTTTAAACTACTGACGACCTGCAGTCAGTCCTCAAGCGACAGCAATCGATGCAGAAATATTAAGTTTCTGGTATTCGGGCAGGCCGAGGGCTACCCTGGCAGGGATAACCCAAATGTGATGACTGCAACAGTGAAACACAAAGAACATCTGTGTGCGTGCCCTGGGGGGAATTTGTGTGGGCCAAAAGAAACCAAATCCAGTTTGGCTCTGGAAAAGGCATCAGTTTGGTCATATTTTGTAAAGGTGTGAATGGAAGACCAAGCATTTGCAAGTACCAGACAGAATGGAGACTGGAAGGAGAAGAGAGAGAGAGACCAGTCACTGAAATTATGGCCATATGAGTCGAAAGAGGGAATTCCATATGAGGTCTACAGGCCGGGAAACAGAGAGATGCTGGGAAACAGTAAGATGTACAATGACAACTACTCAGCAGAGACAAGGAAAATGACAACTGTATTTAGGCCAGCCATTAGAATCTGTAAGTAGATGAGGCTCTGGTGGCACCTTTCACAGCCAGCATTTTTCACACACAGACAAGCCTACACTTTTGGTGTTCTGACGGCAGTTCTGGAAGGACTCCAAAAAACAGTTACTATGGGGGCATCAGCAAACAAAGATCAGCATATTGCAACAGCTGAAAGAAGGGACAAGATGAAATATGAACAGAATCAGAAGGGCGCAAGGGACATTTATTTCTATATTCAAGAGGAAAGAACAGCTAAGAGAAAAAGTGGTGATAATTCAGGAAGTAAGAAGCGCAGATAAAAAGACCAAGTAGTAGAAAATTACAATTGTGTAAGCAAATTTACCATAAAAAGTTATACACTCTGAGTTGTCGCATTTCATTCGCCTTTAACGTGTAGTAATACGGATCCGACTCAACCACATTCTCCATCATCAGATCCAAACTCCTCCCCTACCCATAATACCCCTGCATCCCTCCTCCCCTCAGATCGAGTTTGCTGCAGACAGTAGCATTCCCAGCTAATCATATGCCTAACACTCTGGCATCATCACCTATAGAACCATAAGGAAGACAAGGGCTCACCAGAGAAGGACTATGCCACTTCCAACTGGTCCACAAGCACAGCCCACATAAGGCAAGGGGAAGGAGGGGGGATGGTGGAAGACAAATGAAAGGCAACAACTCAGATGGAATGTTATAGTGAGTACATAACTCTTCTTATCTGAAGTTGTTTTCACTTGGTCTTCAAACAGTGGGATAGAGTTCACAGCTATTAAATAATCTTGGGAGGTCCCCATGGAAGGATACTCCAGAGCACGGCAGAGCCGAAGGATGCTCTACCTCTGGAAAGGAGATCCAATTTGTAATGAGAAAAAACGTGTGTGTGATGATGCCCAAGTAGCTGCAGAGTAAATGTCATCTAAGGAAACCCTAGACCAAAAGGCAGTGGAAGTAGCTACAGACCTAGTAGAATGCGCCCTGACATGACCTGGTGGAGATAACCTTTGGCTCAATGGGCCAACGCAATACACTAAGAAATCCAACGAGCCACGGTTACTTTTGAAATGGGTTTCCCTATGAAAGGCTTGGAAAAGGAAACAAAAAGCTGATCAGACTTGGAAAAGGATTAAATTCTGTGCAAGCAGAATCGCAGTTGCCTGTGAACATCAAGTAAGCGCAATTTATACTATCCCTTATTCTGGAAGTTCGAAAAGAAAATGGGGAGCTTGATGACTTGGCTGATGTTAGACTCTGATGCTACTTTTGGAAGAAATGAAGGGTTTGTCCTTAAGGAAACCCTGGTCTTTATGAAACACCATATAAGGGGGCTTGAGAGATGAGGCTTGGCCGAAGTAATGTTGATCAGAAAAGCCATCTTCCAACAACAGAATTGAAATTCCACCGCAGCTGCTGGTTCAAAAGGGAGAGAAACCAAAGCCTGTAGCACTAGGGTAAGATCCCAAGGGGGTGTTAGGTCCTTTACTGGAGGTCTGAGTAAGAAGGTATCTTTCAAAAAGCTTTTACAAAGCTTGGAGGAGGCCAAAGAAGCCGAATTCTCTCCTATTTGAAAGTAAGAGATTGCAGCCAACTGTATCTTTACCGTAAAAAAATTTGCACCATGATTAAATACATCTGCTAAAAACTCCAAAATGGAGGAGATTGGAGCAGTAAAAGGGTCCAAATCATGCTGAGAAGCACATATGGAGAAGGGTTTCCACTTACTGGAATAAATTTTCCTAGTGGAAGATTTATGGGCTGCTACCAAAATGTTCTTAACGGGAGAAGACAGCCAGGGAACCCTAGCTATTACTGGAACTGCAGCAGCCAAGCTATGAGCTTCAGACTGACTAAATGTGAGTGTGGGATCCCAGACAGAAGCGAGATCAGATCCAGAACCTGATCTAGTGTCCAAGGAGGGCACACTGCATGCGACCACAGAGAGTGGAACCACACTTGGCGAGGCCAGAATGGGGCAATGAGGATAACCAAGTTCCAGAGCCATCGAGCTTTCAGAATGAATTTTGGGATAAGAGGGAGATGAGGATAAGCATATAGAAAACTGGAGGGCCAAACATGAACTAGAGAATCTCTGGGGGACTCCCCCCAGAGGGGTGGGGGTGTTCAGTGTGAAATACTCACTGCACTTTGCGTTGGAAGGAGAGGTGAAGAGATCGACCCCAGTTTAGAAAGATCTGTTCCACTACTGACGGATTTAGAGACCACTTGTAAGGCATTAGAAGAGCCTGTCTGCCAGAATGTTGGACCTCCACAGAATGTGCGTTGACACCAGAAAATGGCCAGAGATCACCCACTTCCATAATCTCATGGCTTCGTGACAAAGGGGGTAAGACCTGGTTCCTCCCTCTATTTGATGTACCAGACTACCGACATATTGTCTGTCTGGATGTCAATCGTCCCTTGAGGAAGATGGGCATGAAGAGCATGCAATGCCAACAGAACCGCCCTCATCTCCAGGATGTTGACATGCAGATGGGTCACCAGGAAAGACCACGTGCCTTGGACTGTCCTTCCTATACAATGCCCTGAAGCGTCTGTGGTCACCTTGGTCACCAGAGCAGGAAGAATGAATGGACGACCAGAAGAAGATCCGGGGATTGAAGCCAAACCCAGTCAAACCACGGATCTTCTCCTCAAGACTGCTTACAAGCTAGGTATAACCATGAATCGCACCAAGTTCCAATTAGATCCAGTGCAAGTTCTCGACTTTATTGGGCCTTGGTTAGATACCACTCAAGCCAAAGTGTTTCTGATTCCGGACAGACTTCAGTCCCGCCAACATCACACTTTGGACACTGCTCAGACCCAGTATCCCCCTGCGGAGTTGGTTCTTTGGGCGGTTGGGTCCATGGCAGCAATAATCACCTTGATTCCTATGACTCCTTTGCATACAAGGGTTCCCCAATGAACTCTGGCAGTCCAGTGGTCTTTGCTAGACTTCCTGATGTTCTTCGTGTTTCACTGTTGCAGTCATTACATTTGGGGTTATCTGCCTGCAGGTAGCCCTCAGCCGGCCTGAATACCAGGGTCTTGCATTCCTTTGTCGGATGCTGTCTCTTCTTCCATGACATCAGGTCATCAGGGGTATAAAACATGCAGCCGACACAATTACATCAGTCTTCCTTGCGGCACGGTGCCTGAATCAGAAGCAGTTCGCAAGTGCCGGTCGGCAGACTCCTGCAATTTTCGTTTTTGAGTTTCAGAACCAAAGTCTTCAAAAAAGCCAAGTACCCCATTGGGGATCCTTTTTCTTGCTCTTAAACCGATGTCAGTAAAAGTTAACAGTTGTCTTACCTGTGGAAAGCAAATACCTCAAAGATTTTCATTTGTACTGCATTCCTTGCTTAGGCCTAGACCACAACGTCCCTCGCTGTCAGTTTTGTGCCTTATTCAACCCCTGAACTATTCGTCGTCGGCCTATTTTTGCAGCAAATTATTTTGGTACTCAGTTTAACTATCCAGAAATGGCTCCAGTAAGCCATCCAACTACCAATGTTCCAAAAAAAGTAAAGATAAAGACAGACCGCATAGGTCCAAAACTGCAGACGATGCGACCGTTAAGCTAGTTGCCAGTTCGACAGTACTCAGGCGCTTTCAAAGTCACTGATACCTGCTACTTCAGATTCGCAGGCCTCTACTGAGACCCAT
This sequence comes from Protopterus annectens, assembly GCF_019279795.1. Classification (NCBI taxonomy): domain Eukaryota; kingdom Metazoa; phylum Chordata; order Ceratodontiformes; family Protopteridae; genus Protopterus; species Protopterus annectens. The sequence goes on along the minus strand of NC_056739.1, from coordinate 878,005,762 downwards.
TCGGAGTCCGGTATGCCGCGAGATGCTTCTTCGACTATGGAACCTGTGGATGTGTCTACTCTGGATGGGTCCGGAGCCGCTGTGCAGGCACCGGCTTCTGAGGGTGTATTCAGGCCTACAGACTTGCATTTCAAACCGACGCCATCTTCTTCATCAAGACCTAAAACCCGACCCACGCCTAGAAAACCGACGTCCAAACCGCATGGTCAGGCCCATATGCCTAAAAAACAAATTATTAGAATGTCTGAAGACCTTATTACTTTAATCAGGGGAAGCCAGCCCTTCCCCCTCTGAGATCTATAACTGATTTTCCTTCTGATTCTTCTGATCAGGATTCTGAAATTTCTGTTTCTTCTGATTACCAGGAATTCCCCTCATCTACCTATGAGGATTCTGATGCAGAGGATTCCATTCCCTCTGCTTCCCACCCAGAAGATTTTTCTTTTGGTGAAACCTTGCACACTCTTGGGGAGCATTTCCACTGGGAAAGCCAGGATTACTCTGACTCCAAAAGGAGGCTTAGGGAATTCTTACTCCTTCCTCAGCACAGGCCTTTAGCTATCCCTCCTGTTCTGGACATTATAGATGATGCCTTCTTGGAATGTAGCCTAGCCCCAGACACTTTACCTCCAGCTCCCAGAAAACCTGACAGGTATTACAGAGTACCTGACTCTCACAAGTTCCTCTTCAAGAATCCTACTGCAGATCTGGAGACCATTTCCCAAGGGCCAAAAGGCATTAAGGCTACTACTGCCAAAAACACTACCCCCTGTGATAGAGATTTCAGGGCCTTGGACAGATGGGCTAAGAAGGTATATACTTCTGCTACTTTGGCCATTAGGGCCTTAAACTGCCAGTTTCATATGTTAAAGTATCAGCAGCATATTATGGGACTACTTAAACAGAAAATAATGTTGATTCCTGACTGTGCTGAACATAAGGAATTACAAGATTTAATGCATTCTGCTGAACAAGTTGGTAAACATACTTTGCAATGTGGTTTTGACTCTTTAGAAGCATCTTGCAGGGCTGCTGTCACTAGGTCTGTACTTAGAAGGCATGCTTGGCTTAAGGAGCAAAACTTGCCAGATTATGTTAAGGCTAAATTACTGGATGCACCCTTGAACCAAGACCACCTGTTTGGCAACAAAGCAGTAGTAGTACTTAAAAATATGGAGGAAAAAGCAAAATCTATGCAAATCTATGCAAACTGTTACCAAGATTTCCTGCAAGTACAACCTCCCAGAGTTAGTAGGCATTGGCCTTCTAAGAATTGGTCCTTTCCAGTCTCTTCCAGGACTTCTCAGTCCAAACCCAGGAAAGTACAGTTTTGTACCTACCATAAATGTAGATGTTAGAGTGGTTATACTGCTGCAGTCATCACACTTGGGTTATCTGCCGTCAGGCGGTCCCGCAGTCGGCCGAATCCCAAAGTCCTGGTCCGGCGTCGGTTGTCGTCGCCTCTTCCCTGACGTCAGTGTGACAGGGGTATAAGAGAGACAGCCGACGCCATTTTCTTCAGTTTTTTCTTGCCCCAGATGTCAGGTGCCCCCAACTAGGAAGGCAATACAATAGTTATGCAACAATACCTTAGTAGATAACCAATACTAGCTGTTAGCAAATACACCATATAGACATGCATCCAACTGATTGATGTACATGGAGTTGTAACCAACACCCTGGTATGTAGAGGGGATGGAGGGAGGGTAACCTGGACTGCAGCAGTATAACCACTGGAACATCTACATTTATGGTAGGTACAAAACTGTACTATGTTCATCGTGCTATACTGCTGCAGTCATCACACTTGGGTAGAATCCCAAAGCTAAGGAAGGGTGGCTGGCACTAAACTGGGTTAGGTGATGCTAGGATGCCCTGCAGAACTGCAGTGGCAAAACCAGCTCTGGATTTTGAGTATAATGGAAGGTGGTAGCGCTTGGTAAAGGTGTGCACTGAACTCCAAGTAGCTGCCTCCAGAATGTCCTTGGTTGGAACCCCTCTAAGAAAGGCTGCTGAGGTTGCAGTAGCCCTGGTAGAATGGGATCTAATATTAAGAGGCACTGCCTTCCCATGGTGCGAGTAGCAAAAGCGAATACAATGTGCTATCCATTTGGAGATGGTCTGTTTTGAAATAGCCTTTCCTTGTGAACCTGCAGCATATGATACAAAGAGTTGGTCAGTTTTTCTGAAGATCTTTGTCTTATCTAAATAGTAACGTAGCTGTCTGTGAATGTCCAAAGAGTGAAGGAGCCTTTCTCCTTCATTCTGTGGGTTAGGATAAAAGGTGGGTAAATGAATGGACTGATTCAAAGCCACACTGGATACTACCTTGGGCATGAAGGTAGGGTTAGTTCGTAAAGAGACTCTGTCCTGATGGAAAATGATGAAAGGTTCCACTGCCATAAGTGCCTGTAGTTCTGAGACCCTGCGTGCTGAGGTAATAGCCAGTAACAAGGCTGTTTTCCAAGACAAGTATTGTAGTTCTGCTGAGAAGGCTGGTTCGAAAGGAGGCAGTGTTAACTTTTCTAAAACGAAGTTCAGGTCCCAAGTTGGTGTTGGTGGTTTTCTGGGGGGTCTTAAATTCTTAGCCCCTCTGAGAAACTGCCTAAGTAAAGGGTGTGAGAAAATTGGAGAATCCGTATTGTATTGAGCTGAAATGGCTGAAGCATGGATCTTAATGGAGGAGAAGGAAAGGCCTTTGTGTAGCATCTCAGTTAGGTATTGCAGTATGTGAGGAATGTTTGGTATCCAGGGATTTTGACCTTTAGCCTGGTGCCATGCACAAAATCTTTTCCATTTGTCTGAGTAAGTCTTCCTGGTGCTGGGCCTCCTAGCCTCCAAAATGACATTCAGGACGTCCTTTGAGAGAAGTGTTGATTGATAATTTAAGGAATTCTACATGCAGCCAAATTTAAAGTTCTGAGCTGGCTGTGATGGGTTTGAGATTTTTTCTGAGTCAACAGTAGTGGGAATTGAAGCAAGATCCATGGAGGGCTGTGAGTCAAGTTCCTTAGTAATGGGTACCAGTGCTGGCGTGGCCAGTCCGGAGCAATGAGGATCATTTGTGGTCTTCTCTGATCTGACCTTCAATAATACCTTGGTCAATAGAGGTAGTGGAGGGAAGGCATAGACTGTCAGTGTTGTCCAACTGAATGATAGAGTGTCCACTTTCTAGGCTAGGGAGTGATAAGTCCTTGTGCAGAATTTTTGTAATTGGCAATTGTTGGGGGAGGCAAATAGATCTATGTCTGGATATCCCCATCTTTGAGTTATCATTGAAAATACTTGTGGGTGTAGTCTCCACTCGTGAGGGTCTGCCATATTTCTGCTTAATTCGTCTGCCAATATGTTTTCCTTTCCTGGCAGGAATTGTGCTTGTAGTTGTACTTGGTAGGTCAATGCTGTGTTCCATAAGGTCATAGCCTGTCTGCATAAAGGGTAGGAGTGTGTTCCTCCCTGCTTGTTTATGTACCACATAACTGTGGTGTTGTCTGTCCTTATTAGAAGTTGTCCTGGATGCAAGAGGTCCTTGAGGGCTGTCAGTGCATTTTGCACAGCTAGCATCTCCTTTTGGTTGATGTGAAGATGCATTTGTTTTGCAGACCATTTGCCCTGTATGCACTGTCCTGCCATGCATGCTCCCCAGGCGTAGTCTCAGGAATCTGTTGTCATGGTTTGGTTTGCTGGAGGTAAGACGAAAGGAAGACCCTTGTTTATTTGACATGCTTGAGCCCGCCATAGGAACTCTTTTTGAAGGCAGGGAATGATAGGTATACTTGTTTCGAGGCTGTGCCTGTGTTGAGACCATACACTTTTCAGGTACCATTGTAATTTTCTCATATGCAGCTTTGCATATGGGATTAGTTGAATGCATGATGCCATGAACCCCAATGCCTGCAGGATTTTCCTTGCAGTGAGCTGGGTAAATGTTGCTATCTTTTTGAAGCACTGAGTCAATTGTTTTTGTTTGTCTGGCATGAGGTAAGCCATCTGGGCCGTTGTATTTAAGCTGGCACCCAGGAATATTATCTGTTGCAAGGGTATTAGTTTTGACTTCTTTTTGTTTACTGTGTACCCTAGGCAACTGAGAAGCTGTGTTACAAAAGCCAGATGCTGTAATAGAATGTCCTTGCTGTCCGCTTGGATCAGGCAGTCGTCCAGATATGGATAAATTTGTATTCCTCGTTGTCTGCAATATGCAATTACTGATGCCAGGCATTTCGTAAATACTCTGGGCGCAGTAGATAAGCCAAAGGGCAATGCATTGTACCTGCCAAAAATCAGAGGTATCTTCTGCAATCTTGTCTGATAGGGACATGCATGTATGCCTCTTTGAGGTCCAACGTTACCAGCCAAGACTCCTTGCCCAGCATGGGAAGGAGCTGCTGTAGTGTGAGCATTTTGAATTGGGGTACCTCCAGGTATGTGTTTAGAATTGAGAGGTCTAAGATGGGCCTCCAGGCTTTGTCCTTTCTTGGGACTAGAAACAGTCTTGAGTAAAAACCTTGACCTTGCTCCTTTCTAGGTACCTTTTGAATTGCTTTCATATCCATGAGAGCTGAAATTTGCGTTTGAGCCTCTGCCCATTGGTTTGAAGGCAGGTATGGCATGCCTCTCATCCGTGGTAAAGTGTGGAAATGAAATCTGTAGCCTCGGGTAATAATGTCCAGAATCCATTTGTCTTTTGTTATGATGCACCAATTTTGTGGAAATAGAGCCAGTTTTCCTCCCAAAGGTGCTGCCAGGGCAATTTTGCTTGGCAGGCGAAGAAAGAAGTCATTGTGTTTGTTTCCTGAAGGGTTGAGATCTTTCGTCTCCACCTCTTTGAGTTGTTGTATGCCATTGTCTAGGCCTGAAAGAACCTTGTGGCTGGCCTCTGCCCCTTGGGCGCCTGTACCTACCTCTTTGGGGTCTGTCTGATGCAAGAAAGGACCAGTTTTTTGATGGCCAGTTTCTGCTGAAACGAGGAGGTTGTACCTGTAAAAAATCTTTAACTGTTTGCATAGATTTTGCCTTTTCTTCCATTTTCTTTAAAACTTCCTCTGCTTTGACACCAAACAACACATCTTTCTGCAATGGAGCATCCAATAACTTTGCTTTGACATGTTCTGGTAAGGCTTGTTCTTTAAGCCAAGCATGCCTACGTATTACAGACCCTGTGACAGCTGCTCTACATGAGGCTTCCAATGAATCAAAACCACACTGTAAGGTATGCTTTCCCACCTGTTCTGCTGCATGCAGCAAATCCTGCTTCTCTTTAAAATCAAGTTGATCTGTCTGAGGGATCAGTTTATGCTTTAACTGTGTAATCAAATACTGTTGGTATTTTAGCATGTGGAATTGGCAGTTTAAAACCCTCATGGCCAAAGTGGCAGACGTATACACTTTCTTTCCCCATCTTTCTAATGCTCTGGAATCTCTTTCAGAAGGAAGTGGATTCTTAGCAGTAGAGGCCTTAACCCCTTTGGGGCCCTGGGAAATGGTCTCAGGGTCTGCAGTAGGGCTTTTGTATAGAAACTTATGAGTATCAGGAACTCGGTAGTATCTGTCTGGTTTAGCTGGTGCTGGAGGTAAGGAATCTGGGTTTAAACTGGACTCGAAGAAAACATCATCCAAAATGTCTAAAACTGGAGGAATTGCCAGGGGTCTATGCTGTGGAAGAAGAAGAAACTCACGGAGTCTTTTCTTGGAGTCAGAGTAATCTTGGCCTTCCCAGTGGAAGTGTTCCCTCATGGTGTGTAAAGTTTCCCCAAAAGAGTAGTCCTTTCAGGGGGGAGACAGAGGGAATGGACTCTTCAGCATCTGAGTCTTCATAAGGAGGGAAGGAGTAATCCTGGTCGTCAGAGTTGCCTGAGGAAATGGATGCTTGGTCAGAGGAAGGATAATCTTCCTCCAGTCTAGGCCTTTTGTCAGGTGGGGGTTGGGATCCCCTGATAAGGGTAATTAAATCCTCAGCCATCTTAAGCATCTGTTTTTTAGGCATAGGGGCCTGTGTGTGTGTGGGGGGGGGGGGGGGCTGGTTTTCTAACTTTCAAGGGGGCTTTGGGTTTAGCATAAGGCTTGGCAGAGATGGTTGTCTGTTTGAAAACACCTTCAGAGACTGAAGGCCTATCCAAAATTTCCGGATCCCCGTCGGGGCTGGCATCCGAGGAGTGAGGTGGAACCGGTTCCTGAGGCCAAACTGCTTCGGTTTGGGAGGCCGTCAGAATTTCTGAATCAGCGGTAGTCAGGGGCTGCGACGGCGCCTCGCTGAAAACCGGAGAACCGACATCAGGCCTTGCTGAGGCCTTGGTATCTGGTCTTGGCCTTGGCTGCCAGTCCTTATCTTTGCAATTTTTAATCATTGCTGATGTCGGTTGCTCCGACGGCATGCTATAGTTAAATTTTCTGCCAAAATAAAGCTGGGCGAATTCTGCCCGACGCTTAATTGTACGTTTGTTGAACCTAGCACAAAACCGACAACCAGAGACGTCGTGGTCTGGGCCTAGACAAGGAATACAATACGAATGAAAATCCTTATGAGGTATTTGCTTCTCACAAGAAATACAATTATTAACTTTGTCTGACATCGGTCTGAGGCAAGAAAAGTTTCCCCAACGGGGTACTTAACTTTAGAGAAGACTTCGGCTGAAACTCTATTAGAAAATTTCAGGAGCTGGCCGACCGGCACTTGCGAACTGCTTCTGCTTCGGGCACCGCACAGCAAGAAAGACTGAAGAAAATGGTGTCGGCTGTCTCTTTTATACCCCTGTCGCAATGACGTCAGGGAAGAGGCGACGACAACCGATGCCGGACCAGGACTTTGGGATTCGGCCGACTGCGGGACCCAAGTGTGATGACTGCAGTATAGCACGATGAACATCAGCAGACCACCTAGGCTACAGTCTCAAGGTACACACAGGCCTAAGCAGTGGGGGGGCTCTCACTTCCAAAGCTGGAAGTAGTAAGACTCCCCCTATGGAAAAATGTCACAATGACTTAACCTTAACCCTTCCAAGCCCTGCTCAACTGCCTGCTCCCTTAGGGGGAAAGATCGCCCTGCATGCAAAAAACTGGGAACTCATTACCCAGGAGAAGTGGGTTCTAAATATAGTTTTCCAAGGATACAGATTCCACTTCCACACCTTACCATCCCCAAACAGTTGGCCAGAGCTACCCCCAAATCAGTGGGCAGAGGCTCAGCAGCAGGTTCTCTCTCTTCTAAGTATCAGGGCTACTCAACCTGTCCAAGCAGAAGAAAGGGGACAAGGCTTTTACTCAAGAAATGTTCCTGGTACCCAGAAAAGACAGCTCCTGGCGTCCTATCCTGGGCCTCTCTATTCTAAACACCTTTTTGGTAATCCCATAATTCAAAATACTAACACTTCAACAGCTGCTTCCTATGCTAGGCAAAGATGCCTGGTTGGCAACCTTAGACTTAAAAGAAGATTACCTGCACATTCCAGTAAGGGAATCTTTGCAGGAGATACCTACACTTCAGAGCAGGCTCCATGCACTGTCAGTTCTCTGCACTTCCCTTAGGCTTATCTACTTTGCCCAGGGTATTCACAAAGTGCCAAACTCCAGCCATTGCATTTTGCAGGCAGATAAATATTCAGATATACCCATACCTGGAGGAGTGTCTGATTCAGGCAGAAAGCCACGACATCTGGCATTTGCAAAGAAACTTCTAATCTCGCTGGGGTACACCATAAATGAAAAGAAATCTCATCTAGTACCCTGCCAACAAATTGTATTCCTGGGAGCAAGCTTGAACACAACTTCCCAGATGGCTTACCTCACGCCAGAGAAACAAGTTTGACAGCCTACTTCAAACTACTGGCCGCAAAGGCCCAGCTATCTGCAAGGAAAATCCTGCAAGCCCTGGGGGTTCATGGCCTCTTGCATTCTACTAATTCCATATGCAAGACTGCATATGAGGAAGCTACAATGGTATCTAAAAAGTCTATGGTGTCAACATTCTCAGAACTTGGAGTCGATGATCACTATCATTCCTTGTATAAAGACAGAGTTCCTTTGGTGGGCAGAAGCCTCAACAAGGGGCTCCCATCTACCCCCTGCCACCGAAACCCTGGACTACAAACGCATCAGACTATGCACTGGGGGCTCACTTGGCAGGGGAGTGCATTCAGGGCAAATGGGACTCGAGTCAGATGCACCTGCATATCAACCAAAAAGAAATGTTAGCCGTACAGAATTCCCTGACAGCCTTCAAAGACCAGATCCTTCCAGGAGAATTACTGGTAAAGACAGACAGCAGCACAGTTATGTGGTACATAAACAAGGAGGGGGAACCCACTCGTACCCTCTCTGCAGACTAGCCATGGCTCTGTGGAACACAGCCTTGAGCTACCAAGTGCACTTACAAGCTCAATTCCTGCCAGACAAGCTAAATTCAATGGCAGATGACCTAAGCAGAAATCTCATGGACCCACACAAATGGAAACTGGAACCAAAAATATTCACCCTCTTGAGGATCAAATAGGGGACTCCAGAGATAGACCTGTTTGCCTCCCCTCAGAACTACCAATTGGACAAATTCTGCACAAGGATCCCCACCAGTCAAGCTTGGAAAGTGGATGCCCTGTCCTTTACCTAGGAAAGCCTCTCAGTTTATGCCTTTCCCCCTCTGCCTCTCCTCTTGAAGGTTCTGCTAAAGATCAAACAGGACAAACCAAGGACAGTACTGATTGCACCAGATTAGCCACGCCAGCACTGGTACCCCCTCTTGCACAGTATGATACTGCTGGATCCATGGCCCCTACCTCAGACACCTTCCCTGCTGTCCCAGCAGGCGGGCCAGATTCTACACCCTCAGCTTCAAACCCTGAACCTTGTAGCCTGGCTAATTCCTTGAGCTCTCCAATATCATCCCTCAATAAGCAGGTGCTAGAGGTCATTCTGGAAGCAAGACGACCTAGTACTAGAAAATCCTATGCTTAAAAGTGGAAAAAATACTGTTCCTGGAGCCAGACTCACGGGATAGGCACTACAGTGCCCAGCTTACCTCATATTCTTCCGTACTTAACAGAAATGCTCCACAAGGGCCTATCCTTCTCGTCATTTAAAATTCATGCCTCTGCCATTTCAGCACATTATAATACTGAACCACAACCCTTTTCTCTCACCCCCTGTTAAAGTAATTCCTCAGAGGGGCTAAAAATTTAAGACACCCCCCCCCCCCCAGGCGAGCCCCTACTCCAGCCTGGGACCTTAACTTTGTATTGGAGAAGCTCACTCTTCCTCCATTTGAACCAGCTGCAGTTGCAGAGTTGAAATTCCTTTCTTGGAAAACAGCCTTCCTTCTAGCCATCTCTTCAGCAAGAAGAGTGTCTGAATTACAGGCCCTCATGGTAGTACAGTCCTACATTATCTTCCATGAAGGCAGGTTTTCCCTCAGGACCATTCCTTCTTTTATGCCCAAGGTGGTGTCTAGTGTGGCCCTAACTCAGTCCAATCATTTGCCTGTCTTTTTCCCGAATCCATAAAACAAAGGAGGAAGAATTCTGCATTTTTGGATGTGCACAGACAACTTAGATTTTATTTGGACAGGACTAAGCCTCTCAGAAAATCTGAACAGCTGCTATTGGCTTTACTGCCGGGGCAGAGGGGAAGGCCATTTCAAAGCAAACCATTTCTAAATGGATAGCCCACTGCATTCATTTCTGCTATAAGCACCATGGAAAACCTAACCTACAGGGGATTAGACCACATTCCACCAGGGCTGCATCTACCTCTACAGCCTTTCTCAGAGGAGTGCCTACCAGAGACAACCTAGAAGCTGCTACCTGGAGCTCTGTACATACCTTCACCAAGCATTACCACATGCCTATTTTTTCTAAATCCAGAGCTGGTTTTGCCACTGCAATTTTGCAGGGCTTAATAGCTGGTCCTAATGCTCTCTAGCTTCCACCCTACCACTGCTTAGGCCTGTGTGTACCTTGAGACTGTAGCCTAGATGGTCTGCTGTTCCTGGGTTTGGTCTGAGAAGTCCTGAAAGAGACTAGAAATGACCAATTCTTAGAAGGCCAATGCCTACTAACTCTGGGAGGTTGTACTTGCAGGAAATCTTTAACAGTTTGCATAGATTTAGCTTTTTCCTCCATCTTTTTAAGTATTACAACTGCTTTGTTGCCAAACAGGCGGTCTTGGTTTAAGGGTGCAGCCAGTAATTTAGCCTTAACATAATCTGGCAAGTTTTGCTCCTTAAGCCAAGCATGCCTTCTAAGTACAGACCTAGTGACAGCAGCCCTGCAAGATGCTTCTAAAGAGTCAAAACCACATTGCAAAGTATGTTTACCAACTTGTTCAGCAGAATGCATTAAATCTTGTAATTCCTTATGTTCAGCACAGTCAGGAATCAACATCATTTTCTGTTTAAGTAGTCCCATAATATGCTGCTGATACTTTAACATATGAAACTGGCAGTTTAAGGCCCTAATGGCCAAAGTAGCAGAAGTATATACCTTCTTAGCCCATCTGTCCAAGGCCCTGAAATCTCTATCACAGGGGGTAGGGTTTTTGGCAGTAGTAGCCTTAATGCCTTTTGGTCCTTAGGAAATGGTCTCCAGATCTGCAGTAGGATTCTTGAAGAGGAACTTGTGAGAGTCAGGTACTCTGTAATACCGGTCAGGTTTTCTGGGAGCTGGAGGTAAAGTGTCTGGGGCCAGGCTACATTCCAAGAAGGCATCATCTATAATGTCCAGAACAGGAGGGATAGCTAAAGGCCTGTGTTGAGGAAGGAGTAAGAATTCCCTAAGCCTCATTTTGGAGTCAGAGTAATCCTGGCTTTCCCAGCGGAAATGCTCCCCAAGAGTGTGCAAGGTTTCACCAAAAGAAAAATCTTCTGGATGGGAAGCAGAGGGAATGGAATCCTCTGCATCAGAATCCTCATAGGTAGATAAGGGGAAATCCTGGTAATCAGAAGAAACAGAAATTTCAGAATCCTGATCAGAAGAATCAGAAGGAAAATCAGTTATAGGTCTCAGAGTGGGAAGGGCTGGCTTCCCCTGATTAAAGTAATAAGGTCTTCAGACATTCTAATAATTTGTTTTTTAGGCATATGGGCCTGACCATGCGGTTTGGATGTCGGTTTTCTAGGCGTGGGTCGGGTTTTAGGTCTTGATGAAGATGGCGTCGGTTTGAAATGCATGTCTGTAGGCCTGAATACACCCTCAGAAGCCGGTGCCTGCACAGCGGCTCTGGACCCATCCAGAGTAGATACATCCGCAGGTTCCATAGTTGAAGAAGCATCTCGCGGCATACCGGACTCCGAATGGGTCTCAGTAGAGGCTTGCGAATCTGAAGTAGCAGGTATCAGTGACTGCGAAAGTGCCTGAGTACTGGTGAACTGACAACTAGCTTAACGGAAGCGTCGTCGGCAGTTTTGGACCTATGTGGTCTGTCTTTATCTTTACTTCTTTTGGAACATTGGTAGTCTGATGGCTTATTGGAGCCATTTCTGGATAGTTAAACCAAGTACCAAAATAATTTGCTGCAAAAATAGACAGACGACGAATAGTTCGGGGGTTGAATAAGGCAAAAAACCAACAGCGAGGGACGTTGTGGTCTGGGCCTAAGCAAGGAATGCAGTACAAATGAAAATCTTTATGAGGTATTAGCTTTCCACAGGTAAGACAACTGTTAACTTTTACTGACATCGGTTTAAGAGCAAGAAAAAGGATCCCCAATGGGGTACTTAGCTTTTTTGAAGACTTCGGTTCTGAAACTCGAAAACGAAAATTTCAGGAGTCAGCCGACCGGCACTTGCGAACTGCTTCTGCTTCAGGCACCGTGCGGCAAGAAAGACTGATGTAATTGCTTGGGCTGCATGTTTTATACCCCCTGATGACCTGACGTCATGGAAGAAGAGAGAGCATCCGACAAAGGAATGCAAGACTCTGGTATTCAGGCCGGCTGAGGGGTACCTGCAGGCAGATAACCCCAAATGTAATGACTGCAACAGTGAAACACGAAGAACATTAGGAAGTCTAGCAAAGACCACTGGACTGCCAGAGTTCATTGGGGAACCCTCATATACAAAGGAGTCATAGGAATCAAGGTGATTATTGCTGCCATGGACCCAACCGCCCAAAGAACCAACTCTGCAGGGGGATACTGGGTCTGAACAGTGTCCAAAATATGATGTTGGCGGGACTGAAGTCTGTCCGGAATAAGAAACACTTTGGCTTGAGTGGTATCTAACCAAGGCCCAATAAAGTCGAGAACTTGCACTGGATCTAATTGGAACTTGGTGCAATTCATGGTTATACCTAGCTTGTAAGCAGTCTTGAGGAGAAGATCCCTGGTTTGACAGAGTTGATGTCAGGAGGGAATGGAAAGGAGCCAATCGTTCAGTAGGGGAAGACCTGGGACCCCTGCAACCACAGCTAACATTGCCATCACTTTGGTGAACACCCTGAGGGCGGTGCTGAGACCAAAGTGTAGTGCTCTGAACTGATAAATGAGTGGCTCCCAGCCAGAAGCGGAGGAACCTCCAAGAGTGCCTGTCCATCTTGATGTGACAGTACACGTCTTGAAGGTCCACCAAGCACATCCAGTCATTTATCTGCAGAAAGGGATTTGCTTCTCAAATCCACATCAAGTGACCATCCAGGATTTTGCCTTCACAGTAGACAGATTTAGGGTTGAAAGATCCAGGATGGGTCTTAAGTTCCCAGATTTCTTTGGCACCATAAAAAAACCTGGAATAGATGCCTGATCTGGAGAGGTCTGGGGGGACGGGCTGGATGGCTCGCTTTTCGAGCAGCTTGGAATTTTCACTGCTGCCTCATGTTGCATGGGTGGGACGTCCAGGAGGTGTTTGGGAGGAACTGAAGGTTAAAGGAAGGGGAATGAATATCCTGTGAATAAAATCTGAAATACCAAATGACGGTCTGTAATAGACTCCCAGGCTGTTGGGTGCAGAGAGAGATATCCCCAGACATCCTCCAGAGATAAGCAGCCAGGCAACCCTTCAGGGGTGCTACGAGGGACTGTCCGGGAAAAAATCCTGGGACCCTTGGTTCCCCAGACCCCCTCTGCCACGAGGACGGCATTTATCATATCCTCTTCTGGCTCTGGGGGAAGATGAGTCCTGAGCGTCATGGGAAAGGCTATGAGAATTATGGAACCACATTATCTTCACCCCACACTGATTCTGGGAAAAGGATTGATGTGGAGTTGAGAAGCAAATCCCAGTGGCAGACAGAGGCTTCCCATCTTTCTCACTCTGGACTAGCGTGTCTCTGACGGTCTTACCAAAGAGTGTGAAACCGTCATAGGGGGCATTGGTAAAACACGCCCTGAAAGGCTCCAAGAACTCACATAGCCGGAGCTAAACATGACACCTAATGGCAACACCTGTTCCTAGAGACGCCCTTCAGTAGCATGTGACAGGAGCCTCACGGACGTGTTCGATATAGAAGTTAGGGTGACCATACGGGAGGAGAACACTTTCTTTTCCGCGGACATAGACCACCAAGTCAAACTCAGCAACCTCCGTGACCAGGTCCCGCTGCAGTCTGATGACCTATGCCATGCAATTCAGCGCATGCAAGGCAAACATGGCTGAAGTGTAAGCCCGCTTCCCGAAATGGTATATGGCCCGTGAGTCTCAGTCTGGCGTTTGAACCGTTGAGCTCTCCGAAGCAGGGGGTCAGATCAGAGAAGGAGCAATCAGGCGGAAAAGGCAGACTGCATGCTCCCAGCCCTGGAGGGGGCAGATAAGACTCCCATTTGGATCTGGGTCTGGATGAATTTCCGCATCATTCTGTCCACCTCGGCTTCAGAAAGACTGCGGGTGGACCGGGTGGAGGAAGCTACAGATGCAGGCCTGGAGTGGCACTGGGGAGAGGCCCAGAAGGGGGATCTGGCCAGAGAGACCTCCGGCTCTGGCGAGAAACGAGGTAACCAGAGCAGAGGGGAACTCTGGCTGGGACCCGGGCGGGATTTGGCCGGCAGCTTGGCCAAAGAAGCTTTGTCGGGGGACGGCTTTTTGGGCATGTCCCACTCCTTGTGGCAATGTCTGTCCCCATCCCACAGCCTGGAGAGGAGGAAGAAGAGGCAGAGGCCTCAGAAGGAGGAGGAGGAAGACCTCTCAGAATAAGTTTGTTTTTCCTGTCGATCAATGTGTGGGGGTTGAAGCCTGTGCAGATCAAACAGGAGGTGTCCCGGTGCTGAACTCCCAGACAGAAAACGCACAGAGTGTGGCCATCAGACGGGGGGAGCTTATGGCCACACTGCGTGCATTTCCAAAAGCCTGGGTTAGGGGTTTCAGCCATGGCAGACCAAAAAATTAAACAAACTCAAAACACACATGCACGCTAGACAGAAAAGAGGGAAATACTTTTTTTTATATAGAGAAACCGACGCCTGAGTGCAAAGGACACAGGTAGGGTATAGAACTAAGAAGAGAGATAAGAAAGATGAATGAGAGAAGAAAAAAGACCAGAAAAGCTTTCACTTACCCACAAGAAACTCTGAACTAAAAGATCACGATGCAAGCTGAATGCGAGGCAAACGCGATCTGAGGGGAGGAGGACCTACAAAAAGAAAGTACAGTTGTGTACACTTACCATAAATATAGATGTTCGAATGTATTCACTGTTGCAGTCATTACATTTGGGTAATCTGCTGGCAGGTTGCCCTCAGTCAGCCTGAATAACAAAGTCTTGGGTCCTGCATCGGTTGCTGTCTCCTCTTCCATGACATCAGGTAGTCAGGGGTATAAAACATGCAGCCGAAGCCATTTTAAATCAGTATTTCTTGCCACAGATGTCAGATGCCCCCCCAAATGGGGAGCAAAATTATATGCATAAACAGTAAATAAATAAATGCACCTTACAAACAAAAAAATTTACCTTCAACTAAAAGCTAATACACTACAAAGGCTTTTGAGTATAGTGAAGGAAAGAAAAGGTATAGAAAAGTGGGCTGGAAGGTGAATATCCCGGACTGCAACAGTGAATACACTTACATTTATGGTAAGTGTACACAACTGTACTTTGTTCTTCGTGTTTCACTGTTGCAGTCATTACATTTGGGTAGAATCCCAAAGCTATGGATGGGAGAATGGAACTAAACAGCATTAGGAGCAGCTATAAAGCCCTGCAGGACTGCAGTGGCAAAGCCTGCCCTGGATTTAGGGAAGAGAGGTAAATGATGATGCTTTGTGAACGTATGAACTGAGCTCCAAGTATTAGCTTCTAGAATGTCTCTGGGAGGGACCCCTCTGAGAAACACTGCTGAGGAAGAGGCAGCCCTGGTGGAATGGGATCTGATCCCACTGGGCACAGGTTTACCATGGTGCAAGTAGCAGAAACAAATGCAATGGCTTATCCATTTAGAAATAGTCTGCTTTGATATAGCCTTCCCCTCTGATCCTGCAACAAATGCTACCAGTAGTTGCTCAGACTTTCTTAGAGGTTTTGTCTTGTTTAAGTAGCATCTTAGTTGTCTGTGTACATCCAATGAATGCAGAATACGCTCCTCCTTGTTCTGCGGATTTGGGAAAAAAGCTGGCAAGTGAATGGTCTGGTTAAGAGCCACACTGGATACCACCTTAGGCATAAAAGAAGGATTGGTCCTGAGGGACACGCTGTCTGGGTAAAAAATAATGAAAGGCTCCACTGCCATGAGAGCCTGTAGTTCTGAAACCCTTCTAGCTGAAGTGATTGCCAAAAGAAAAGCAGTCTTCCAAGAAAGAAATTTTATATCCGCAGTAGCTGCTGGTTCAAAAGGAAGCAGGGTGAGTTTTTCCAGCACAAAACTGAGGTCCCATGCAGGAGTTGGCGCTCTCCTGGGAGGCCTTAAATTTTTGGCCCCTCTGAGATACTGTTTTAGCAGTGGATGAGAAAAGAGGGGAGGGCTCTGTGTTGTAATGAGCCGAGATGGCAGAGGCATGGATTTTTATTGAAGAAAAAGATAGGCCCTTGTCAAGCATCTCAGTTAAGTATTGTAAAATCTGAGGAATATTGGGCCTTGCTGTGTCTATTCCTTGTGCTTGGTTCCAAGCACAGAATCTCTTCCATTTATCAGCATAAGATTTTCTAGTACTAGGCCTTCTGGCTTCCAAAATGACATCCATCACAGGTTTCAGGAGAGATGTGGCTTACATAATTAGTTGATTAGCCATGCTGCAAGATTCAGAGTTTGGAGCCAAGTGTGCAGAATTTGATAGTTCTGCTGAGACGATAGATGAGGTGTCTGAGGCAAATACCACGGAGGAAGGTGTGACATATTCCTTAGAAGTGGGTACCAGTGTTGGCGAGGTCACTCCGAAGCAATTAGAATCATTTTTGTTTTTTCCTGTCTGACTTTTAGTAAGACTTTGGAGAGTAGTGGCAGAGGGGGAAAGGCATAGACTGATAGGTTCTTCCAGCTGAAGGATAGGGCAACCACTTTCCATGCTTGTGATGAGTTTTTGTGCAGAATTTGTCCAACTGATAGTTTTGGGAGAGGCAAATAGATCTGTCTGTGCTTCCCCATTTCTGTGTTAACATGCTGAAGATTTGTGGATCCAGTTTCCATTCGTGTGGGTCCATAAGATTTCTGCTTAGGTCATCTGCCAGAGTATTTTGCTTTCCTGGCATGAATTAAGCTTGAAGATGTATTTGGTAAGTCAAGGCTGTGTTCCACAAGGCCATGGCTAGTCTGCAAAGGGGGTAGGAATGAGTACCCCCCTGCTTGTTTATGTACCACATAACTGTGGTGTTGTCCGTCTTTATCAGTAGTTGTCATGGATGAAGCAAGTCCTTGAAGGCTGTCAGAGCATTCTGAACAGCTAGCATTTCTTTCTGGTCGATATGTAGATGCATTTGGTTTCGGCTCCATTTGCCCTGAATGCATCTCCCTGCCATGTGGGCCCCCCAAGCATAGTCTGATGCGTCTGTAATTAGGGTTTGGGTGGCAAGGGGTAGAGTGAATAACAGTCCCTTGTTTTGGTGACATGTCTCTGCCCACCAAAGACACCCCTGTTGTAGGCAGGGAATGAGAGGAATCATTGTTTCTAGGCTGTGACAATATTGACTCCATAAGCCTTTTAGGTACCAGTGAAGTTTCCTCATATGCAGTCTCACATATGGAATCAGTAGAATGCAGGATGCCATGAACCCCAAAGCCTGCAGAATTTGTCTTGCAGATAACTGGGTTTTTGTTGCCATTTGTTTGAAGTATGTTGTCAATTGCATTTGTTTGTCTGGCGTGAGGTAAGCCATCTGGGCAGTTGTATTCAAGCTTGCACCCAGGAATGTAATTATTTGAGAGGGTACCAGTTGTGATTTCTTTTAGTTTATGGTGTACCCTAAGCATGCTAGAAGCCTTTTTACAAATGTCAGATGTTGAAGAAGAGTGCCCTTGTCCTCTGCCTGAGACAATCGTCCAGATAAGGATAAATTTGTATGTGTCTTTGTCTGCAGAATGCAATTACTGGTGCCAGGCACTTTGTAAAGACCCTGGGCGCAGTAGATAAGCCAAAGGGCAGTGCAGAGAATTGGTAATGCAAAAAACCTGCTATGAAGCGGAGGTAATCTTCTGCAAGATTCCCTTATTGGGATATGCAGGTAAGCTTCTTTTAAGTCTAGAGTTACCAACCAGGCAATCTTGCCTAGCATAGGCATTAGCTGTTGTAAAGTCAGCATTTTGAATTTTGGAATGTCCAGGAATGTGTTCAGATTCAATAAGTCCAGTATTGGACGCCATGATTTGTCTTTTCTGGGTACCAGGAAAAGTCTTGAATAAAATCCTTGTCCTTTTTCCTTTTCTGGTACCGGGTGAATAGCCCCCATAGCCATGAGGGACATGACTTGTTTCTGAGCCTCTGCCCACTGGTTTTGTGGCAGATATGGCCATCCGTTACAAACTGGCAAAGTATGAAAATGAAATCTGCACTCCTGGGATACTATGTTAAATACCCACTTGTCCTGGGTAATTAACAGCCAATTTTGAGCATGAAGTGCTAGTTTTCCCCCAAGGGGGCTGCCAAAAGATAAGTGCTTGGAGATGGTAGAGGAAAGTCATTGAGACTGCTTACTGTAGGGTTGTGCTTTGTTAACTCCGGATTTGGAGGCGGAGGCACCCAACTGCTTTGACCTGTAAGATCCCTGTGATTGATATCTGGAGCCTTTTGAGTGCCTGGATTTGCCCTGAATTGCTCTGTTGGACACAGGAAAGGACCAATTCTTAGTAGGCCAGTGCCTACTGAACCTGGGTGGCTGCACTTGCAAGAAATCTTTTACAGTTTGCATAGATTTAGCTTTGTCTTCCATTTTCTTTAAAACCTCCTCTGCCTTATTACCAAACAGACTATCATGCTGTAAAGGGGCATCCAACAATTTAGCTTTAACATGATCAGGCAGATTTTGCTCCTTGAGCCAGGCATGCCTTCTTATCACAGATCCAGTTATGGCGGCCCTGCAAGAGGCCTCCAAAGAATCAAATCCACATTGCAAGAGTATGCTTTCCAACCTGTTCTGCTGAATGCAATAAATCCTGTAACTCTATTTTCCACACAATCAGAAATCAACATCATTTTCTGTTTCAGTAAGCCCATAACATGCTGTTGATATTTAAGCATATGAAACTGGCAGTTTAAAGCCCTGATTGCCAAGGTTGCAGACGTATAAACCTTCTTACCCCATCTATCCAGCGCCCTGGAATCTCGGTCAGAAGGGGTAGGATTTTTGGCTGTGGAAGCCTTAACACCCTTGGGACCCTGAGAAATAGTCTCAGGATCAGCAGCATAATTTTTGAAAAGAAATTTGTGAGAGTCAGGAACCCTGTAATATCTGTCTAGCTTACTAGGAGCCGGAGGCAGGGAATCAGGAGCCATGCTTGATTCCGAGAACACATCATCAACAATGTCTAATACAGGAGGTATTGCCAAAGGCCTATGCTGAGGAAGAAGGAGGAATTCCCTAAGCCTCTTTTTTGATTCAGAGAAGTCCTGACTCTCCCAGTGAAAATGTTCCCTTAAAGTATACAAAGTCTCTCCAAAAGAGCAATCCTCAGGAGGAGATGCAGATGGGATGGATTCCCCTGCATCAAAAACCTCATAAGATGGAATAGAAAATTCCTGATCAGAACATGAATCAAAAGAAATGGAAACCTGATCTGAAGATTCATAATCAGTGCCTTGCCTAGGCCTCTTAGCAGGGGGGGTTGGGAACCCCTGATCAAGGTAATTAAATCCTCAGCCATTTTGATAATCTGTTTTTTAGGCGTATGGGACCTGAAGCACATGGCTCATGCGTCAGTTTTTTAGACATAGAAGTCATTTTTGACCTTGTTTTTGTTGATGGCATCGGTTTAATATAAAAATGTTGAGGCCTGAAAACACCCTCAGAAGCCGGTGCCTGCTCAGCGGCTCCGGACCCATCCAAGGGAGAGACATCCGCTGGTTCAATACTTTGGGAATCTCGCGGCATGGGTCTCAGTAGAGGCCTGCGACTCAAAAGTTGCGGGTATCAGGGGCTGTGAAAGCACCCCACGGAGTACCGGCGACTGCCTTAGAAGTTTTGTCGGTTTTGGACCTCGATGGTCTGTCTCTGTCTTTTTCCTTGCATTTTTTATGAACTCCGGTAGTCGGATTGCTAACCAACGACATTTCAGGGTAGTTAAATCTTGAACCAAAATATTTAGAAGCAAAAATATACCGATGCTTAATACTGCGTTGGTTACATTTAGCACAAAACCGACAGCAATGCACATTGTGATCAGGGCCTAGGCAAGGAATACAGTACAAATGAAAATCCTTATGAGGTATTTGCTTCCCACAAGTGATGCAATTAGTAACTTTTACTGACATCGGTAAGGAGCAAGAAAAAGTTTCCCCAATTTACTGTTATGCGCAAGGGTAGACGCAGCTGGAGCAAAGAATCTCAGGCCTCAATCAGTGATGCTTTTGTTGAAGTAGAAAGGAGCCAGTCATCTAAGAAGGGAAAGACCTTACCCCTGCAGCCTGAGCTAAGCTGCTAGTACTGTCATACATCTGGTTAACACTCAGACAGCTGTGGTGAGGCCAAAGGACAAACTGCAAGATAAGGTACAATCATGGGAGAGGAAGAATAAAAGATGAGAGATTATTTGGCAAGTCATGAAGGATGAGTTAAAAGAACTGCAAAGTAAAATTCAAGCACTGAATGAAACTGAAAAAAATTGAGAGAAATACAAAAATGGATACACAAGAGAAAGGCTGGGCTAGATAAATTTTACTTCACCAATAGCCCATAAGCAACCACAGTGACAGCATCCAGGTTTAGACAAGAGAAAGAGACGGGAAGGAGGGAGAGTACAAATACTGCCAGACATAGTGGGAATCACCAGGGCACATTTTTGGAAATTATATAGGAAGGATGAGCAGGAGTGGTCAAATCAAGAGGGTGAAAACATCAACTAGGAAGAACTACAACTAAAGGATAGGAGACAAAAAAAAGTACAGTTGTGTACACTTACCATAAATGTAGATGTTAGAGTGTATTCACTGTTGCAGTCATTACATTTGGGTAAGGTTGTCCTCAGTCGGCCTGATTAACAAAGTCTTGGGTCCTGCATCGGTTGCTGTCCCTTCTTCCATGACGTCAGGTCATCAGGGGTATAAAACATGCAGCCGACGCCATTACATCAGTTTTTCTTGCTCCAGATGTCAGGTGCCCCCCAAATGGGGAGCAAATAAAATTAAAAACATAAAAAGTATACCTCCAATCCTAAAAGCAAATACACCAAAAGGGCTTTTAAGCATAGTGAAAGAAAGTAGAGATATAGCCAGAGAAAAATAGGGGACTGGAGTGAGGGTAACCAGGACTTCAACAGTGAATACACTTGAACATCTACATTTATGGCAAGTATACACAACTGTAATATGTTCTTCGTGTTTCACTGTTGCAGTCATTACATTTGGATAGATTCCCAATGCTATGGTTGGGTGGAGGGAATTACACAGCATTAGGACCAGCTATAAGGCCCTGCAGGACCAGCAGTGGCAAAGCCAGAAATGGAATTAGAGAAAAGTGGTAAATGGTAATGTTTGGTGAACGTACTAATTGAGCTCCAGGTAGCAGCTTCTAGAGTGTCCCTGGTAGGAACACCGCTGAGAAAGGCTGTAGAAGTAGATGCAGCCCTGGTGGAATGGGATCTGATCCCCTGGGGAATAGTTTTTCCATGGTGCATATAGCAGAAAAGTACAGTTTTGTACCTACCATAAATGTAGATGTTCGAGTGTTCACACTGCTGCAGTCATCACACTTTTGTTATCCTGCCATCAGGCGGCCCCGCAATCGGCCAGAGTTCCAAAGTCATGGTCCGGTGTCGGTTGCTGTTGCTTTTTCCCTGACGTCAGTGCTGCAGGGGTATATAAGAGGCATCCAATGCCATTTTCTTCAGTTTTTCTTGCCCCAGATGTCAGGTGCCCCCAAGTAGGTAGGCAATACATACTGCTAATAAAACATAGAAAAGGAATACCTTCAATTACAAGCAAATATACCACAAAGGTCGTACAGGATAGAAAGGTATAGAAAAATTCAGCTAGGTCAGAGGGGATGGAGGGAGGGCAATCTGGACTGCAGCAGTGTGAACACTCGAACATCTACATTTATGGTAGGTACAAAACTGTACTATGTTCATTATGTTACACTGCTGCAGTCATCACACTTGGGTTGAATCCCAAAGCTAAGGATGGGAGATGGAACTAAACGGGGTTTGGAGAAGCTGGTAGGCCCTGCAGAACTGCAGTGGCAAAGCCAGCTCTGGTTTTAGAGTATAGAGGTAAGTGATAGTGCTTGGTGAAGGTGTACACTGAACTCCAAGTTGGAGCCTCCAAAATATCCCTGGTTGGTACCCGTCTGAGAAAGGCTGTTGATGTTGCTGTAGCCCTGGTGGAATGGGGCCTAATGTTACCAGGTACAGGTTTCCCATGGTGAGTGTAGCAGAAACGGATACAATGTCCTATCCATTTTGAAATGGTCTGTTTTGAGATAGCTTTTCCTTATGATCTTGCAGCACAGGATACAAAGAGCTGGTCAGATTTTCTGAAAGCCTTAATTTTATCCAAGTAGTAACGTAATTGCCTGTGAATGTCCAGAGAGTGTAAGAGCCTTTCCCCTTTGTTCTGGGGGTTTGGATAAAAGGTGGGCAAATGAATGGTTTGGTTTAGGGCCACACTGGATACCACCTTTGGCATAAAGGAAGGGTTAGTTCGTAAAGCGATTCTGTCTTGATGAAAGGCTCCACTGCCATTAGGGCCAGTAGCTCTGAGACTCTTCGTGCTGAAGTTATTGCTAGCAGCAGGGCAGTTTTCCATTATAGAAACTGTAAGTCAGCTGTAAAAGCTGGTTCAAAGGGCGGTAGTGTAAGTTTTTCCAAAACAAAGTAGAGATCCCAAGTTGGAGTTGGTGCTCTCCGGGGCGGTCTTATGTTCTTAGCCCCTCTGAGGTACTATCTTAGTAATGGATATGAAAATATAGGATGATCAGTGTTGTACTGAGCTGAAATAGCGGAGGCGTGGATCTTAATAGATGAAAAGTAAAGTCCTTTGTGCAACATCTCAGTTAAATATTGTAGAATCTGAGGAATATTTGGGACAAGGGGATTTTGGCCTTTAACCTGGTTCCAGGCGCAAAATCTTTTCCATTTGTCTGAATAGGCTTTCCTGGTGCTGGGCCTCCTCTCCTCCAGAATGACGTCCATAACAGCTTTAGAGAGAAGTGTTGACTGGTTGTTTAGGTAATTTGCCATGCAGCCAGATTTAAGGTCTTGAGCTGGCTGTGTAGAATCTGATTGTTTTGCTGAGTGAGCAAGTGAGGAATTTGAGGTAAAATCCATGGTGGGCCTTGAGCCATGTTCCTTAGTATTGGATACCAGTGTTGGCGTGGCCAGTCTGAAGCAATGAGTATCATTTGTGGCCTCTCTAATCTGGCTTTCAGCAGCACCTTTGCCAGAAGAGGCAGTGGAGGAAAGGCATACACTGTTAATGTTTTCCAACTGAATGAGAGAGCGTCCACTTTCCAAGCTATTGTGTGGTATGTTCCTTGTGCAAAATTTCCGTAGTTGGTAGTTTGGGGGGAGGCAAACAGATCTATGTCTGGGGTCCCCCATTTTTGAGTTATCATTACGAATACTTGTGGATCTAGTTTCCACTCGTGAGGGTCTATGATGTTTCTGCTTAGATCGTCTGCCAATGTGTTTTTCTTTCCTGGCAGGAATTGTGCTTGTAGTTGAACTTGGTAGGTCAGTGCTGTGTTCCACAAGGTCATTGCTTGCCTGCATATGGGGTAGGAATGTGTGCCCCGTTGCTTATGTACCACATCACTGTGGTGTTGTCCGTCTTTATTAGGAGTTGTCCTGGACGTAGGAGGTCCTTGAAAGCTGTTAGGGCCTTTTGTACAGCTAGCATCTCTTTTTGATTGATATGTAGATGCCTTTGATCTGCAGACCATTTGCCCTGAATACACTGTCCTGCCATGTGTGTTCCCCAGGCATAATCCGATGCATCTATTGTCACAGTTTGCCTGGCTGTGGGTAAGGTAAAAGGCTGACCCTTGTTGAGGTGACATGCCTGAGCCCACCATAGAAACTCCTGTTGAAGGCAGGGAATGAGTGGTATTATTGTTTCCAAGCTGTGGCTGTGTTGAGTCCATACGCTTTTCAGGTACCATTGTAATTTCCTCATATGCAGTTTGGCATATGGTATTAATAGTATGCAAGATGCCATGAACCCCAAGGCCTGCAGAATTTTTCTTGCAGGGAGTTGGGTCTTTGTTGCCATCATTTTGAAGTATTGAGTCAGTTGGCCTTGCTTGTTTGGCGTGAGGCAAGCCATCTGGGCCGTTGTATTTAAGCTGGCACCCAGGAATATTATGTCTTGTGAGGGCACTAGTTTTGACTTCTTTTCGTTTACTGTGTACCCTAGGCAACTTAATAGGTTTTTGACAAACTTCAGATGCTGTAAAAGAATGTCCTTGCTTTCTGCTTGAATAAGGCAGTCGTCCAGGTATGGATATATTTGAATTCCTCTTTGTCTGCAGTATGCAATAACTGGTGCCAGGCATTTTTTGAAGACCCTAGGCACAGTAGATAAGCCAAAGGGCAGTGCAGAGAATTGGTAATGGGTTGGACCCGCTATAAATCGGAGGTATCTTCTGCAATTTTGTCTGATAGGGACATGCAGGTATGCCTGCTTGAGGTCCAACGTAACTAGCAAAGCCTTCTTGCCCAGCATGGGAAGAAGCTGCTGTAGTGTTAGCATCTTGAATTTGGGTACTTGCAGATATGTGTTTAGAATTGAGAGGTCCAGAATGGGTCTCCAGGCTTTGTCCTTTCGGGGAACTAGAAAGAGTCGAGTAAAATCCTTGTCCTTGCTCCTGTGTAGGAACCTGCTGAATGGCTCTCATGTCCATGAGAGCTGTAATTTGTTTTTGAGCCTCTGCCCATTGATTTGGTGGCAGGTTTGGCATTCCTTTTATCCTTGGTAAAGTGTGAAAGTGGAATCTGTATCCTTGAGATACAATATTTAGGACCCATTTGTCTTTTGTGATGATGTGCCAGTTGTCTGCAAAAAGTGCTAGTTTTCCTCCCAAGGGAGTTGCCAAGAGAGATTTGCTTGGCAGTCTGAGGGGTAAGTCATTGTGTTTGTCTTCTGATAGTTTGAGACCTGTCTTCTCCCCCTTTTTGGGTTGCGGCACCCCATTGTCAAGGCTTGTAAGAGCCTTGTGACTGACCTCTGCCCCTTGGGCATCTGTATTTGCCCCTCTGTGGCCTGTCAGAAGCTGGAAAGGACCAGTTTTTGGTTGGCCAATTTCCGCTGAAACGAAGGGGTTGAACCTGTAAAAAAATCCTTGACCGTCTGCATAGATTTTGCCTTATCCTCCATTTTCTTTAAAACCTTTTCTGCTTTTACACCAAATAAAACATCCTGCTGTAAAGGTGCATCCAATAACTTTGCGTTAACATTATCAGGTAAGTTTGTTCTTTTAACCAAGCATGCCTACGTATGACAGACCATGTCACTGCTGCTCTGAATCAAATCCACATTGCAAAGTATGTTTTCCCACTTGTTCAGCTGCATGCAACAAATCTTGCATTTCCTTGTAATCAGGCTGCTCTGTATGAGTGATCATTTTTTGTTTTAATTGAGACATCAAATATTGTTGATATTTCAGCATGTGAAACTGGCAATT
The DNA here is from genome assembly GCF_019279795.1 of Protopterus annectens. Taxonomy (NCBI): domain Eukaryota; kingdom Metazoa; phylum Chordata; order Ceratodontiformes; family Protopteridae; genus Protopterus; species Protopterus annectens. The sequence continues at coordinate 877,980,593 of NC_056739.1, read as the reverse complement.
TAAAGCCCTCATAGCTAGAGTAGCTGAGGTATATACTTTCTTTCCCCATATGTCTAGTGCTCTAGAATCCCTTTCAGAGTGTACAGGATTTTTAACAATAGAGGCCTTAACCCCTTTGGGACCCTGGGAAATGGTTTCTGGGTCAGCAACAGGGCTTTTATATAGGAATTTGAGAGAGTCAGGGACTCTGTAATATCTGTCTGGTTTGGCAGGTGCAGGAGGTAGTGAATCTGGGTTAAGGCTAGATTCTGAATAAACATCATCCACAATGTCTAACACAGGTGGAATAGCAAGTGGTCTGTGCTGAGGTAGTAAAAGGAACTCTCGGAGCCTTTTCTTAGAATCAGAGTAATCCTGGCCTTCCCAGTGGAAATGTTCCCTCATGGTATGTAGAGTTTCCCCAAAAGAGTAGTCCTCTGGGGGAGATGCTGAAGGAATAGACTCTTCAGTATCAGAGTCTTCACAAGGGGGAAAAGAGTATTCCTGTTCCTCAGAAGAATCTGAGGAAATTGAAACCTGGTCAGAGGAAGCATAGTCCTCCTCCTGTCTAGGCCTTTTATCAGGAGGGGGATGGGAACCCCTGATTTGGGTAATTAAGTCTTCAGCCATCTTAAGCATCTGTTTCTTAGGCATGGGGCCTTGTACTGGAGACTGCTGTACAGTCGTCTTTGCTTTTAAAGGAATTTTCAGCTTTGCATAGGATTTAATAGTGAGTGTAGTCGGTCTGAAGACACCTTCTGCAACTGAAGGCGTTTCGACTGCATCGGAATCTCCTTCAGCCATGGAATCGGAAGGACCTAAAGGCAAAGGCTGTGGAGGCCTAGTAATCTCTGTTTGGGAATCAGATGCCGCCTAGGGTTCTAAATCAGCGGTCGTCAGGGGCTGTGTAGGCGCCTCACTGAAAACCGGAGAACTGGCGACTGGCCCAGCAGAGGCCTCGGAGTCTGGTTTGGGTCTCGGCTGCCTGTCCTTATCTCTGCATTTTTTATGCATTCCGGTCGTCGGTTGTTCCGACAGCATGGTATAATTACATTTCCTACCAAAATAATGTCGTATGAAATCAAACAGACGTTTAATAGTTTGTTTGTTAAACCTAGCACAAAACCGACAACCTGTGACGTCGTGGTCTGGGCCTAGGCAAGGAATACAATAAGAATGAAAGTCCTTATGAGGTATTTGCTTCCCACAAGAAATGCAATTGTTAACTTTTTCTGACATCGGACTGAGGCAAGAAAAGGTTCCCCAACGGGGTACTTAGCTGTATTGAAGACTTTGGTCTGAAATTCGATTTGAAAAATCTCAGGAGTCGGCCGACCGGCACTTGCGAACTGCTTCGGGCACCGCGCGGCAAGAAAGACCGAAGAAAATGGCGTTGGATGCCTCTTATATACCCCTGCCGCACTGACGTCAGGGAAGAAGCGACAGCAACTGGTGCCGGATCAAGACTTTGGAACTCTGGCCGACTGCGGGACCGCCTGACGACAGGATAACCCAAGTGTGATGACTGCAGCAGTGTAACACGATGAACATTGAATAAAATGGCTTATCCATTTGGAAATGGTCTGCTTTGAAATAGCTTTCCCCTCTGCCCCTGCAGCAAATGCCACCAGCAGTTGTTCAGATTTCCTTTGAGGTTTAGTCCTGTCCAAGTAGAATCGAAGTTGTCTGTGCACATCTAAGGAATGCAGTATCCGTTCCCCTATATTCTGTGGATTGGGAAAGAAGGTTGGCAAATGAATGGACTGATTAAGAGCCACACTGAATACCACCTTGGGCATGAAGGATGGATTGGTTCTGAGGGACACCCTGTCCGCATGAAAGATGATGAAAGGCTCCACTGCCATAAGGGCCTGTAATTCCGATACCCTTCTAGCTGAAGTGATTGCTAAAAGGAAAGCTGTTTTCCAAGAAAGAAATTTTAAGTCTGCAGTAGCAGCTTGCTCGAATGGAGGTAGAGTGAGTTTCTCCAAGACAAAGTTAAGGTCCCAGGCTGGGGTTGGAGCTCTCCTGGGTGGTCTCAAATTTTTAGCCCCTCTGAGGAACTGCTTGAGCAGTGGATGAGAGAAGAGGGGAGGTTCTGTGTTATAAAGAACTGAAATGGCTGAGGCGTGGATTTTAATGGAGGAAAAAGACAGGCCCTTGTGAAGCATCTCAGTTAAGTATTGTAAAATCTGAGGTAAATTGGGTGCTGCTGTGCTCATCCCTTGAGATTGGTACCAGGCACAGAACCTTTTTCATTTTTCAGCATAAGATTTTCTAGTACTAGCCCTCCTTGCCTCTAAAATGATATCCATCACAGGTTTGCTGAGGGATGGTAAAGGAGAGATTAAGTAATTAGCCAGGCTACAAGGTTCAGTGTTAGAAGCTGAGGGTGCAGAATCTGGTTCTCCTGCTGAGACAGCAGGGAAGGAGTCTGAGGCAGGTGCCATGGAGATGAACGTGACACACCGCGCAGGAGGGGGTACCAGTGTTGGCTCAGCCAGTCTGGAGCAATCAAAATCATCCTTGGTTTGTCCTGTTTGATTTTTAGTAGTAGTTTGGAGAGCAGCGGCAGAGGGGGGAAGGCACAGAATTATAGGTTTTTCCAGCTGAAGGACAGAGCATCCACTTTCCTGGCTTGTTTGTGGGGAGGCCTTGCACAAAATTTGTCCAAATGGTAGTTCTGAGGAGAGGCAAACAGGTCGATATCTGGGCTCCCAGTTTGCTTGTCAACATTTTGAAAATCCTTGGTTCCAGTTTCCACTTGTGTGGGTCCATGAGGTTTCTGCTTAGTCTGTCTGCCAGTGTATTTAAATTTTCCTGGCAGGAATTAAACTTGCAGGTGGCACTTGGTAGCTCAAGGCTGTGTTCCACAATGCCATGGCTAGTCTGCAGAGGGGGTAAGAATATGTACCCCCTGCTTGTTTATGTACCATATAACAGTGGTGTTGTCCGTCTTTACCATTAGTTGTCCTGGAAGAATGTGGTCCTTGAAGGCTGTCAGAGCATTCTGTACAGCTAACATTTCTTTTTGATTGACATGCAGGTGCATTTGACTTGGGTTCCATTTGCCCTGAATGCACTTCCCTGCCAGGTGAGCCCTCCATGCATAGTCTGTGCGTCTGTTGTTAGGGTTTGGGGGGCAGGGGCTGGTGTGAAAGGTAGTCCCTTGTTTTGGTGGCAGGCCTCTGCCCACCAAAGGAACTCTAGGCGTAGGCAAGGTATGATAGGAATCATTGTTTCCAGGTCTTGAGAATGTTGACACCATAGGCTTTTAGATACCACTGTAGTTTCCTCATATGCAGTCTTGCGTATGGAATTAGAAGAATGCAGGAGACCATGAACCCCAAGGCATGCAGTATTTGTCTTGCAGATCGCAGGGTTTTTGTGGCCACTTGTTTGAAATAGGTTGTCACATGAATTTGTTTCTCTGGCGTGAGGTAAGCCATCTGGGAAGTTGTACTCAAGCTTGCTCCCAGGAATATAATTTGTTGACAGGGTACCAGGTGTGATTTCTTTTTGTTCATGGTGTACCCCAGACAAGTTAGAACCCTTTGTACAAAGGTTGGATGATTTAAAAGTGTCCTGGCTTTCTGCCTGAATTAGACAATCATCCAGGTATGGGTACATTTGAATATTTTTTTGTCGGCAAAATGCAATAACTGGAGCTAGGCACTTTGTGAATACCCTGGGTGCAGTAGATAAGCCAAAGGGCAGTGTAGATAAATGACAGTGCGTGTAGCCTACTTTGAAGTGTAGGTATCTTCTGCAAGATTCCCTGATTGGGATGTGCAGGTATGTTTCTTTTAAATCTAGTGTTGCCACCCATGCATCTTTGCCTAGCATAGGAAGTACTTGGTGAAGAGTCAGCATCTTGAATTTTGGAATCACCAAAAAGGTGTTTAGAGTAGACAGGTCCAGGACAGGATGCCATGAACTGTCTTTTCTAGGTACCAGGAAAAGTCTCGAGTAGAAACCTGGTCTCTTTTCCTCTTCTGGTACCAGCTGAATAGCCCCCATGCTTGAGAGAGAAAGTACTTGTTTTTGGGCCTCTGCCCACTGATTTGGGGGTAGGTCCAGCCACCCGCTTGGTGTTGGCAACGTGTGGAAGTGAAATCTGTATCCCTGGGACACTATTTAAAACCCGTTTGTCCTGGGTAATGAGTTCCCAATTCTTTGCATGAAGAGTAATCTTTCTCCCCAAAGGGGCAGTCAGTTGATAAGTGCTTGGAAATTTTAAAAGGAAGTCACTGAGACAGTTTACCATAGGGGGGAATCTTATTATTCTCAGATTTGGAAGTGGAGGCCCCCCACTGCTTAGTTGTGCGTGTCCCCTGGGACTGAAAACTGGGGTTTTTGCTGTGTCTGGGTTTGGCTTGAGAAGACCTGGAAGGGGCTGTAAAGGACCAATTCTTAGAGGGCCAGTGCCTACCAAATCTAACAGGCTGAACTTGTAAAAAATCTTTAACAGTTTGCATAGATTTAGCTTTAAGAACTTCCTCAGCCTTGTTGCCAAACAAGCGGTCCTGATTTAAAGGAGCATCCAACAATTTAGCTTTAACATGATCAGGCAAAAATTGCTCCTTAAGCAAGCATGCCTTCTGAGCACAGACCCAGTAACGGCAGCCCTACAAAAGGCCTCTAATGAATCAAAACCATATTGCAAAGTATGTTTTCCAACTTGTTCAGCAGAATGCATTAAATCCGGTAATACTTTATTTTCCACACAGTCAGGAATCAACATGATTTTCTGTTTAAGCAGTCCAATAACATGTTGCTGATACTTTAACATATGAAACTGGCAGTTTAAAGCCCTAATGGCCAAGGTTGCAGAAGTGTACACCTTCTTACCCCATCTATCCAGCGCCCTGGAGTCTCTATCAGAAGGGGTAGGATTTTCAGCAGTAGAAGCCTTAATGCCCTTGGGCCCCTGTGAAATAGTCTCTGGATCTGCAATAGGATTTTTTAAAAAGGAACTTGTGGGACTTGGGGACCCTGTAGTATTTGTCAGGTTTTCTGGGAGCAGGAGGCAGGGAATCAGGGGCCAAACTAGATTCCGAAAAAGCATCAACAACAATGTCTAGTACAGGAGGAATAGCTAAAGGCCTATGCTGACGTAGGAGAAGGAAATCCCTAAACCTCTTTTTTGAATCAGAAAAATCTTGGCTTTCCCAGTGGAAATACTCCCTTAGAGTATGTAAGGTTTCCCCAAAAGAAAAATCCTCAGGAAGGGAAGCAGAGGGAATGGAGTCTGCTGCATCAGAATCTTCATAAGTAGACAAGGGCAAATCCAGATCATCAGAAGAATCAGAAAAAACAGAATCCTGATCAGAAGATACATAATCAACTTCAGTCCTAGGCCTCTTAGAAGGGTGGGGGGTGGGGGGTGGCTACCCCTGATTAGAGTCATTAGATCTTCAGCCATTATCATTATTTGTTTTTTAGGCATAGACGCCTGAGCATGTGGCCTGGGCATTGTTTTTTAGGCATGGATCGAGATTTAGGCCTAAGTAAAGAAGGAGGCGTCTGTTTAATATGCAAGTCCGTAGGCCTGAATACACCCTCAGAAGCCGGTGCCTGCACAGCGGCTCTGGACCCATCCAAGGTAGACACATCCGTGGTTTCCATAGCTGAAACATCTTGTGGTATACCGGACTCTGAATGGGTCTCAGTAGAGGCCTGCGAATCAGAAGTAGCGGGTACCAGGGGCTGCTAAAGCACCTCACTGAGTACCGGCGCCTCGGCGGCCTGTCTCTGTCTTTATCTTTGTGTTTTTTCAGAATCCCAGTAGTCGGATGGCTAACAGATGACATTTCTGGATAATTAAACAGAGAACCGAAATGAGGCGAAAATATACAAACGATGGATAGCGTGCAGATTAAATAAAGCACAAAACCAACAGCAAGGTACGTCGTGGTCAGGGCCTGAGCAAGGAATACAGTACGAATGAAAATCTTTATGAAGTATTTGCTTTCCACAAGTAATGCAATTATTAACTTTTACTGACATCGGTAAGGAACCAGAAAAAGTTTCCCCAACAGGGTACTTAGCTTTAGTTGAAGACTTCGGTTCTGAAACTCGAAAATGAAAATTTCAGGAGTCTGTGACTGGTACTTGCGAACTGCTTCTGCTTCGGGCACCGCATGGCAAGAAAGACTTATGTAATGGCGTCGGCTGCATGTTTTATACCCCTGACGACCTGACGTCATGGAAGAAGGGACAGCAACCGACGCAGGACCCAAGACTTTGTTAGCAGATAACCCAAATGTAATGACTGCAACAGTGAAACACGAAGAACATCTGCCATAAGAGCCTGGCATTTAGATACTCTCTTAGCTGAAGTAAGGGCCAAAAGAAGACCAGTCTTCCATGCACAATATGCTGTAAGAAAGCTGAATCTGCAGGCTCAAAAGGAAACAGTTTTTCAAGAAAAAAAGATCCCAGGAAAATTGAATAGGCTTCCTGGGAGGTCTGACATGAAGGACACCTTTAAGAAATTGCTTGCTTTCAAAACTAGAGGCCAGAGGAAGCGTTAATGGCAGACAAGCAGAAATAACTGAAAGATGAGCCTTAACAGGAGAATATGCTAACCCAGCATGGAGCAATTCACACAAATGAGAGAGAAACAGAGGGGATCTCTCTTCAGAAAGTGGATCCTGGTTACAAGCAAGACACTAAACAGAAAATCTTTTACATTTGGATTTCCTGGTAATGAGTTTTCTGGCCTTCTGCAGAACCCTAAGCACGTCCTCAAAAAAAAAAGGTGCCTAAAAGGGGTCAAAACCCTACCACCCACAATGTCAGTTGAACAGTGGACAAGTGAGGATGGACAAGAGACCCCCCCCTTGTCTTATGTGAGCAGGTCCACCCTGTGAGGTAACTTGCTGTGACTGCTCTTGGCTAAGTGCAGAAGAAGATGGAACCAGTGCTGTCTTGGCCAAAAGAAGTCACCATCAATATTTTGGGGGAGTCTTGCTCTAGCTTCTGCAGGACCCTCAGAATGAGTGGAAGGGGAGGGAAGGACTAGAGAAACATCTCCTTTCAATAAAGAGATAAAACATCCACCTTCCAACCCAGAGGGCTTGGGACTCTGGTGGAAAAAAGAGGAAGTTACACATTAAAAGGGGAGGCACAAAGCTCTAAGTGAAGAGTATCCCACTGATGGGCAGTGTCCAAAAACACACCTCTGTGAAGCATCTATTCATAAGTTTGTGTTTTGGACCTGCTCAGCTTATGCTATCATTGTTCTTGGATGGTGGGAAAATACATTTTTGAAACCACTTTTTTTCCACATGGAAGGTGTTTTTTTTTTTTTTTTACATTATATAAGTAGATGATTTGTTTTTTGTTCTAGAAGGATGTATAAACCAGGTTCATGAATAGGTTAATTGTATGAACAATATCTGAATTTTTGAGTTTTACTTTAAAAGATGCTGGGCTTGATGCTAACTTTTTGGATGTTACTATAAAATGGGATTTAAACTACAGTTAATTTACTAGTGAAGTTTATAGAAAGAACACCTTTGTTAATAATTACTTGTTCATAAAATGAAATTGTTTTTATTCTTTTTTTTTTTACCTTTATTTGTTAAATTACTATATCGTCACATTTGCTTCATTTTAACTATTTTAAACCAATTCTGCTGTAACTTCACATGTAAAATATTTGTGAAAATCTACCATTCTACTAGGTACGTGCTGAAGCTTTTTCACCACTTTTTTTTTTTTCAATATAAACTTGTAACTTGTACCATATAGTTATTAAGTATGTACTGGAGCTTTTCTCCCCGGCCTCTGCTGAAAAAGGGCTTCGGCTCAGCCAGACACTCCCGGTCAACAAATGTAAAATAAATAAATTATTCCAGCGATCACCCTGTTTATATGAAAAACAACATTCCCAGGGATCAGTTTATTCATACATCAAGAATGACACCTGATAACTGTAGGTTTGAACACGAGGTTTATCTTATAACTGAAATGTTTTTAGAGAGAGGGTACCAGTCCAGTTTATTATTAAAATTGGCACAACGATGTGAGGAAACGTTTTTTCTTCTTCTGAGGGACGTCTACCTATGCAACCCTAGGAGGTTCAGACCCTTGCCTACAATCAACTAACATAGTAGGAATTTTAGGAGATACATAAGATTTGTTTTGGCATTTTGCTTTATGAACTTATTTCCAAAGAACACAGAGTGACTACTAGGAACAATTATGACGCTTCTTGCTGTCTTGATATGTCTATTGACAAAAAAATATTGTTTCTATTATTAGTAAGAACTGAAATATTATAAGGGGCAATTCAGACTTATTTAAGGTTGTAGGGGAAAAGCCTAAATTTATTTTTAAAAACAGTTACAACTTAAAAACATGTTTACAAAGTGATAATTATTGTGAACTTTTAACATATTAGTGACAAGAGTAAGGGAATGTACAGGTGTGGATTTTGCACATGTAAACATATTTTGGAGGAACCCTATACTGACTTACCTCATTTGGGCAGAACTATTCCCATACATGGAGGTTATAATTGTAACACCCAGGAAATAGTATACATTGCTTTACGTTCGTTATGTAGGGGATTTTATATAGGAATGTCAACTAGAGGATTAAATAAAAGAATTAAAGAACACCTCTACTCTATAAAAACTAAAAATCATAATAATGTATTACTTCAACAAGCTCTCAAATGTTCTAGTTATAACTTTTTGTTTAAAATTTTGGAACAAGTGCCTAGGAACATTAGAGGAGGATGTTTTAAAAAAAAGAATAGAACAAAGGGAAACTACCTGGCAATTAAGGCTAGGAGTGGACAAATTCCCCAGGGATGAACAATTCCATTAACATCACACGTTTTTTTAAAGAATAGAAGATTAACTGTCTACTACCATTTAAGTATTTTTATATCACTTCTTAAAACTGGGTATGATATTGTTTGGTCTTTGTTATTTATATATGCTTTGGAAGAGAAAATGTTGGTTTTTAAAAATGTTTTTTCATTTGAACAGGTTTTAGGATTAATTAATATTTGATTGGTTAATTGGTAAACTGCAATATTGATGTAGTGACTGAATTTTAGGAGATACATAAGGTTTGTTTTGGCTGTTGATTTTTATTCTGATGAAGTCTCTTCGAGACGAAAGCGACAATAACGCTGTTTTTTATTCGCTAATTACAATTTTGGGGTCTTCTTTCCACCTGGTTGGTGATTTTTGGTTACATTTAATAGACTGTATGGGTTACTTGAAAAGTACAGACCAATAAGGAGAGGGGTGAGGCCTTCCCCTCAGAGTCAAGAAGGTCCAAGATAGCCTGAGAAGAATGGGCTAAAGCATAGCTGGTCATATGGGCCTGGTAATAAGGCCAAAAGACCAAGTTGGCAGCAGTATACATGTTCTTGCCCTGCTGTTCCACAACTCAACTGCCCCTGTCTGAAGTAGTTTAGTAGAAGGCAAAAGCTTAGGTGGCTTGTCAGAAGAAATAAACCCTACAGAACAATCAGCACAAGGAAATCTATAGAGAAACTTACACTCACCAGGCACCTTGTAAAATCAGTCAAGTTTCTTATGGGCTGGAGGTTGAAAATACAGGGCCACAGAAGCTGCTCAAAAGGTATCTAAAAGGGCAGCAAAGACAGGAGAGACAGCAGAAGCGTTAGGAGAGAGAGCAGAGAAGGGTTAGAAGACTCCATCTGAAGGAGCTCATAACACCTCTTTTGAATGTCAGAAACCTTAGAAAAGTCCCATTTAAAAAAAAAATTCCATCATACAGGAAATAGCATCTCCAAAGGAGAGTTTTTTCAAAAGTAGAGTATGGGCTAAGAGAGTCTTCCTCCACAGAGTCATAATCCAAGGGAGAAGGGATATGACAGCAATACTCCAAAGACTCTTCCCCAGAATCCAATTCCTCATCACAGAAGTCCTGCTCTCTGGGCCTCTTGAATGGGGTAGTGGACCAAGGGGGAGCAGGAACAGAAACTTCTTAGGAAGGCTTCAAGGCCATCACTGCATTAAATGGGTAAAATCCTGCCATTCATGCTGGGGATCAATAGGAGCAGGTGAAACATGCCTTTTTTTTTGTTGTTTGTTTTTTCTTCTTTTGAGGGACGTCTACCTATGCAACCTAGGAGGTTCAGACCCTTGCCTGCAATCAACTAACATAGTAGGAATTTCCTCCCAAACAAGTATCTGCAGAATCCCCCTCAGTCCCTCAGAAATAATTAGCCAAGGTTCAACCACTACATCAGCAATGGATGTCTGCATAGCCTCCGAGGATGTGAAAGCAATTGGATCCATGCCGGCTTCCAACATGGTTGCAGCATAGGAATCCAAAGGAACAACCTGGCAATCCTCTGGGTTTTCACCAGCCTTGGGAAAGACATCTAGGGGAGACATGACAGCATCTGAATCAGACGAGACTCTTTTGGTCTATTTCCTGGCAGGCAGTTGACCTTAGGGATGGGAAGATTTCACCTTAGCACCCTGTGCCAACAATTTAGACTTGGTTCTCCAGGTAAATAGACAAAGAGAAGAGACAACTATGTAAGGTCATAGGGACAACACTTGGCAGAAAAAGGACTTCTTACGGTCGTAAGAAGCACCCATACAGGACAGACACAGCTCGTGACAATCCTTACGGGGAATCTACCTCTCACACTGCCATTTCCCCTTTCTGGATAACAGACTCAGCACAGCTCCTCGTGGTGTCCTGCAGAGTTCTACAAGCAGCAGAGAATGAAAGAGTGACTTTCCTGGATTTATAAGTATTTTTTCTGGCTTTCGCTTAAAGTACTGCATCTCGACTGCATTTTGCTTAAAAAACAGCTCTGCATATTGTTTTTACTGTTCTTGTGTTGAATTTATACTGTTAGCACTTTAAAAAGTTATTTTTGTTAAATTTAATTGTTAGGCTAACATACTAAAGTGCCCTAGCCGTTTTATAGCATTTACTGTTTGTTACTGCATCTTTTCTCCCTTCTCTGTGAAAAAAAAAAAAAAAAAAAAATATCCTTGTTTTCCCGCTTTTCTGAACTAGAATAGTCCAGTCTTCAGATTTTGCTGATCTCTGGGCTTTGTCTTGGTTCCTGTGCTATCCATACCCTTATTTGGATAAGAGGAAGCTTCTTTGTCTCACCAGTGGGAGTGGGGAGCACTGAGCAACCTATTTGTCCCTAGAGGATTGGTTCCAGCCCAGAACTTGTAGTTTATTGGCCATTTTGGGTCAATTCCTGGCTCTTTTCAACCCCCTGCTATAAAGCCCGCTTTTGCGTGCTTTTTTACTTGTAACAGACTCAGCACAGCTCCTCGTGGTGTCCTGCAGAGTTCTACAAGCAGCAGAGTGAAAGAGTGACTTTCCTGGATTTATAAGTATTTTTTCTGGCTTTCGCTTAAAGTACTGCATCTCGACTGCATTTCGCTTAAAAACAGCTCTGCATATTGTTTTTACTGTTCTTGTGTTGAATTTATACTGTTAGCACTTTAAAAAGTTATTTTTGTTAAATTTAATTGTTAGGCTAACACACTAAAGTGCGCTAGCCGTTTTGTAGCATTTACTGTTTGTTACTGCATCTTTTCTCCCTTCTCTGTGAAAAAAGAAAAAAAACAAAAAATATCCTTGTTTTCCCGCTTTTCTGAACTAGAATAGTCCAGTCTTCAGATTTTGCTGATCTCTGGGCTTTGTCTTGGTTCCTGTGCTATCCATACCCTTATTTGGATAAGAGGAAGCTTCTTTGTCTCACCAGTGGGAGTGGGGAGCACTGAGCAACCTATTTGTCCCTAGAGGATTGGTTCCAGCCCAGAACTTGTAGTTTATTGGCCATTTTGGGTCAATTCCTGGCTCTTTTCAACCCCCTGCTATAAAGCCCGCTTTTGCGCGAATTAGCGCGGAGTTGCTCATAGAGCAGCGCCGGTTAATCAAGTTTAAACTATTTCTGGCTCCGTAAAGTCTGCTCTTCAATTTTTCGCTTAGAACTGTTCTACTTGCAATCTATACAGCCTATACTCTATCTGAAAAGCTCAGCACTTGCTCCTAAAGCATTTATTTATACAAGTAAAGCACTCTTAAACAAAAGTACTTCATTCACCTAAATTCCCTTGAGTACCCATTTCCCTATAGGTCCTTTCTGACTCAGTTACACAGCAATCTTTTTCACTATTTCTAGCATGTCGAAGGGTCAGTTGCTAGCGTCCTCTCCTGTTCAGCTGGTGAATCTGGGAATCTTAAGGCAATGTTACAATTGCCTCATGTACACAGACAACCCTCTCCTCCTCCCAACAAATACAAATATATGCGAGAGATGCAACTATATAGCCAAACTGGAGGCTGAGCTCCCTCAGTTCAGTACTGGCAAGACCAGTCAGGAGGAGAAGGTAACCACGCACACCACAAACCCAGTCTCACATAGAACTATCACAATTGCAAACCAAACACATAAACACACAAAAACATACTCGGAGGCGCTGATTAAAAATCTACCAAAACAACAGAGGCCTCCAAAGCAGACACACAAGCAACCGCCATCTCAAGACATAGCACATGCAACACATAGTTCACATAGTCAGTGTGCTAAACAGTCACAGCCCTTAAGGCCAAACAACATGCCAGACACACTTGTAATAGGTGACTCCATAGTCAGACACACTGACGTCCCGCTCACTAGACTGAACAAGGAAAGGGTCACAGTAAGCTGCCTGTCGGGAGCTAGAATCCGGCACATAACACAAGCACTCAGGTCACTCCACAGCAAGTACAAATATGACTCAGTCATTGTACATGCCGGTGTGAACGACCTGAGACGTACCTCCCTGGACTACATGAAACGAGACATAGAGGAGCTCTCTGATTATGTAGCCCAGGCAGGTATGACCCTGACCCTGAGCAGCATCTTACCCTCACCAAGAATGATGCCACAGTACAAAGACAAAATGATCACTTTTAACAATTGGCTTAATTACTGGTGTCATTCTAAGGGGATCCAATGACTGTCTGCTTGGGATGACATGCTTGACAAGCCACGCTGCTTCGCAAGGGACGGTTTGCACCTGTCACCCCTGGGCTTCCGGATATTGGCCAAGGCTCTTGCCACCCCCATAGTGCCTTTTTTAGGCAAGGCTCTAAGGACAAACCTACCTCCCTAGAAAACACAAGTGGAATAAAACTAAGGGTAATGCTGCTCAATGCCAGAAGTCTAAACCTTAAGATGCACGCCCTCGAAGCCCTTCTCAGTATGGAGAACATCGATGTCTGTGCAGTGACTGAAACCTGGTTCAAGGCTCCTGAGAGCACCCCAGCACTATCAGGTTTTACCTCATATCATGCTTTCCGGCCCCAAAACTTGGACGGAACCACAAAAGGAGGGGGAGTATCCATATTCATCAAAGACGCCCACACCTCCAGGTTAGTGGCAACGCACGAAGCATCGGAGACCATCCAGGTGCAACTAACCATAGGCAAAACCGCCTTACAGTTTTTAGCATGTTACAGACCACCCTCCCAAACTCAGGAACCCCACACAGCCTTCCTGAAGACACTAGAGAGTATGAATGTCTCTCCAAATACCATTATATTGGGAGACTTCAACTACCCAAACATAGACTGGGAACATTACTCAAGCCCCAACACCCTAGCCCAAAGGTTCCTAGAATTCATAAACTCAAATGCAATGGAACAACTGGTCACCACTCCAACAAGAGGAGACAATATACTAGACCTGATCATCACAAACATGAGGACAAAATGCTCCACACCGGAAGTATATCCCTCTCTGGTAAGATCAGACCATAAATTAATCTCACTGGAAATCCACATCCTGCCCCCACCCCTGCACAAAGACCACAGTGAAGAACTTCTCAAAAGCCAACTTCACACTTCTTAAGACTGAAATGGTATCCTTCAAGGCCCCTGGGCTAGTGGAAACCACAACCAACACTGCTGAATTCTTTGCAAATGCCTTCTACGGGCACCTTCAAGAATGCATGGATCATGCAATCCCAAATAAAACCAAGACCCATTCCCCCAAAGACAGGCGCCCAGTCTGGTGGACCCCAGCCATAAACAAACTCTACAACAGGAGGAGGAAGCTACTACATGACAGAGCAAAATCCCTAAAAGGGAAGGCATCTCTGATCAGTACTAGCAAAAAACTACGTTCACTCATAAAATCATCCAAGGCCAACTTTGAGAGAAAAATTGCAAAAGACACAAAAGACAATCACAAGGCCTTCTTTAGCTATGTTAGAAACCTGGGTGGAAACTCCCAGATATGCTCAGAGTTAGTCCAAAATACACTGAACCCACTGACATTGCCAACATTCTGGCAGACAGGTTCAGTGCAAATTTCTCCTCCCCCTCCCCCCCAAAAGGAGAAATAACTATCCCAGCAGAGTGTAGCCTCCCTAATATCTCAAATGCCCAGGTGAGAGCCGCCCTCTCTAAAGCTAAAAACACAGCATCAATGGGACCGGACGGTGTCCCGGGCTGTGTGCTACATGAACTCCAAGAGGAACTAAACCCACACATAAGGCTGCTGTTTAATCTTAGCCTTACTACAGGATACGTACCCAAATAGTGGCGTACGGCGACAGTGGTACCACTTCACAAAGGCGGTGCTTCTACTGACCCTGGAAATTACCGCCCCATAAGCTTGACGAGCCTGGTCTACAAAGCTATGGAGAGGATCATTATGGAACTCATAAACAAAGACATTGGGGATTTACAGACATTGGATCCTACCCAATTTGGCTTTGTCAAAGGCAGATCCTGCCTTTTGAACTTGATCGACTTTTTTGAAACAGTCACTAAGGCCATTGATGAGGGTAAAGCAGTTCACACAGCCTACCTTGACCTTGCAAAAGCCTTTGACACAATACCCCACTCGGGCATCATAGACAAACTCAAACTGGCTCAAGGACAGAACCCACAGGGTCAGAGTTGCTGGAGCTATGTCAGACTCTAAGCCAGTCACAAGCGGTGTCCCACAGGGCTCAGTCCTGGGACCCCTCTTGTTCGGCATTTATTTTTCCGAGGTACAGGCAAACATAGGAGGATTGTGGCTGACAAAGTTCGCAGATGACTGCAAACTGGGCGCCGTAATTGATACTCCAGCGGACACAAACATCCTTCAGAGAGGCCTCATAGAAACGGATAATTGGTGCCAGAGCCATGGCCTTAAGCTGAATGCCAAAAAATGTATAGTCATACCCTTTGGGAAAAACAAGGTACCCACAAATTACCACATAGGTGGTAATCCATTAAGTACGGAAGAGGTAATCAGGGATCTTGAGACCCAGGTTGACAGTAACCTCTCATTTGACACTCACATTGCCAAAGTGGTTAGGAAGACCTTCTATATTGCACACCTTATCATGAAGGGTTTCACATCTAGATCAAGAGAGGTCATTGTGCCCCTGTACTCTTCTCTTATCAGGCCAATGCCCCATTTGGGATGTATCTTACCCGTCACCTGCAGCAGTTGGAAAGACCCCAAAAGTTCCTCACCAAGAGGATAAAGGGTCTTAAACATATGTCATATGCTGCCCGACTGAAAAAACTCCAGCTCTATTCAGTCGCATACCGCCTACTCAGAGGTGATCTGTGCCTGACGTACAAGGCCATGTCCAATCCGGAATTAATGGACATGCTCTACCTTAGTAAATCCAAATCCACCAGAACCACGAGAGCAAGAGACTTAAACCTCAACACAGAAATAAACAGGACGTGCTGGAGGGACAGATTCATAACCCAGAGGCTCCCTACACTCTGGAACAGAATCCCAATCCATGTTAGGCAGAGCCCCTCACTGACTCTATTCAAGAGAAGTCTTGACGAGTGGATGGGAGATCGTAGGTTTACCCCGGGGGTCATATCTGTGTCACTACTAGACAGAGGCACAGTAAACTAAACCCTAAAAGGGCGTAGTATTCTCATCCTAAGGGGTGGTGAAAGCCACACACACTCTGGCTAGGCTTATAAATGCCCTAGGGCAGATAGCCTAGTACGAACCTATGAACCTATGTGAACTCACAAAATTAAAAAAAGGGAGGAAAAAGACAAGAAGAAACCCCAATGGGCACTTATCTGAGATATGGCTCGGCAACCAGCACAGAAGGAGCACATTCAGAGTGACGATCAGTGATAGCTTTTGGACTGGCACCACAGAAGTTCTGAGGTACAGATGTCCATACAACTTGATCAGGGAGCATAGGCATGACATACAAGGTCTACAGATCTTAAGGCTTTGGTATACTGGCAGGACATTGGGATACCCATGGCAGGGAATCCCTTTTGTGAAGAACACTGCAACAATGATGAGGAAGGACATCCTCTGATTTTTATATGGTCATGATTGCTAGCTTGACACCATACTGAAAACCTCTTCCATTTAGCTATGTAGAATTTTTGGGTAGTGGGTCTTCTGGCCTCTTGCAGTAAACAGAGCATGTCATCAGAAAAAATGGTGTGTGTCAGGAATCAAAATCCTATCATCCATAGGTTTAGGTTGGAGTGAAGCAATAAGCCCTTCTGTTGTGTGATCAGGTGCACTTTGTGAGTCAGCTTGTTGTGACTGGCTCTGGTTAAGTGACAGGGAAAGGGGATCCAACGCTGCCATGTCCAAAAGGGAGTATTTATTTATTTTATGTTTGATTACCGGGTAATGTCCAACTGGGCCAGTAGCCTGTTTTCAGTGGAGACCTGGGGAAAAAAACTCCAGAAATTTTAAGCTAGTAAGACCGTGTAAATAGCAAATGAAAGTAACAGTACATGCTACAAAATAAATGAAATGCAGAAACAATGGAGTTACAGCAAAAATACAGTACAATGAGTTGCATGGAGAAATAGTTGCACAAAAAGAAATGTATTTACATATTCGCATGTTCATAGGACAATACTAGGCTACTGGCCCAGAGGCTCTTATAAGCCTAACCAAGAATTTCACCCATGTTCCCACAATGTCCAATGTTCACCTAGACAGAAATGATTTTTTTGTTTGTTTAAGTTAGTAGAAACGAAATTGCTATTTCAGTGGAGGATAGAGAAACAAATAAATGATATAAGAATGGGTGGACAAGCAGGAGTGAGAGGATACTTAGCCTGGGATAGTGCAGGAGCATAACCAGTGATTAGTAAAGTGTCTTTTAGGTGTAGCTTGAATTTGTGGCTGTCGGTGTTATTTAGGATGTGTTGGGGTAATACAGAGTCCAGGTTCAGGATATTTCATCAGAGTACAGGGAATCACCATAGCTACTGTGGGATTTGCTAACCTTTAAAAGTAGCTTACTGGACGATTGAAGAGACCTAGGGCTTGTACTTGCTTGAACTAAGTCTTTTATAGCTGGGCAGTTATTGGGTTTATGTATACCATGGGCTGTGGTTAGTTGATTCATCCAGATGAGTTGTTTAATTACCGAGCAATGGTGAGATCTGTGTTTGTAAGCTTGCAGCAAATTTAGCTATTTTATTATAACAAGTCTCTACATTGTTTAGATCATTCTTACGTAGGCTGGTAAAGACTTGTGAAGAGCAGAGGAGGGTGGACAGTAGGTGGGATCTGGCTGTGGCTAGTCCGGAGTTGTTACTACAGAGTAAGCCCAGTTTAATATGGACTTTTTTGATTGTTAGGGCTACATGTCGGTCAAATTTTAGACAGTTGTCTATTGATTTCCAGAAGTTGACTGATCGACTGGTTCAATTTTAGTGCAGTTGGAGGAGAATATGGTGAGTGGGGATAGCTGTCTTTGGCTTTATTATTGGAAAAGAACATAAACTTAGTTTTCTTTGGGTTACGTATGAGCTGGTTTTTGGTGAGGTAGTTTTCTATGTATTGGGAGTGACTTTTGTGTTTTTTCTTGTAGTTCAAGGAAATGAGGGAGCAGAGCAGATAAGGGAGGCATCGGCAGCATACTGGATTGACAGAGGCTAGTTGGGTTACAGTGCTTAGATTATTGGTGAATATAATGAAAAGGAGGGGTCCAAGGATGGAGCCTTGGGGAACTCTGACAGACAGGTAGAAGGTGGTGAGGTTGTTTTTCCTTTTGGTGGTCTGCTGTCTGTTAGTAAGACTGCTGTGAAACCAGGATAAGGAAGGTAGACTAAGGTTACATGCTGCCAGTTTATTGAGAGGTTTTTGATGGGAGACTGTATCAAAGGCTTTAGACACATCGAGGACAATAGACGAAATGACTAGGCCTTGGTTTTTGAGGAGGTTAACAGAGTTGGTAAAACTTATTAGTGCAGTATTTGTACTATGTTTAGGTCAAAAACCATGCTGAGAGTTGGATAGGAGGCTATTGTTAAGGAGGTAGTCTAGGAGTTGTTGATGAATACATTTTTCTAGAATTTTGGCTAGGGGAGAGAGAATAGCGATGGGTCAGTAGTTAGAGAGTCTGTTGAGGGGCCACTTTTATGCAGGGGATATGTGATATTTTCCAGAGGATAACTACGTATTGTTTTGAGATACAGCAGTTGATTAGTATTGATACAAGATAAAAGATGGAAGCAGCAGCTAGTTTTAGGAAATCATTTGGCAGCTGATGTGCAGCAGGAGATGAGGGCTTTAATTTGGTTAGGAGCTTTTTAATGTAGCTAGTTTGCATGGACTTAATGGTGAATGAGTTAGGCTTAGATTTTGTACAGTTAGGAACTGTAAAGGGCGAGTGGTAGTTGTTATTTATGAGGGGTTGTGCTCGTGTTTTTGCTGGGAAGTAAGGAAGTAAGATTTTTTTTTGTCAAGGTTGATAAGCACTGAGGTCAGCCTAGTTTTTGGTACACTGGTAAATTTACCAGGCTCTCTCTGTTTGAGTAGTACTTTGGTGTCCCTTGTTAGCCAAGGAAGTTATTTAGTTTTGGTGTGAATTTTTCTAATGGGAGCAAAGTTGTTTAGACTTTCAAGGAAGGTACTGTTAAAGTACTGAACTGCGAGATCCAACTGGAGGGATTTTAAGGGTGCCCAGTCACATTGCTGAAGGAGTGTGTTGAATAAGGGAGAGGAGAAGTTTTTGTTTGCTATGGATGTGCTTATATATGACATTGTTGGGGGTGTGAATCAGTTTCCTCAGAAGAAAGTTGGTGAATGATCACTTAGGGCATTTGGAAGGCAGCCTTAACCAGTAAAATTTTTTGAGTAACCAATAGAATTTTTTTCTTTTTGGATCTTCAGCAGAACTTTTGATAGCAGAGGAAGTGGAGGGAAGGCATACAAACTTTTCTGTCCACTGAAAGGATAACGCATCTGTGCACCAAGCCAAGGGGTAAGGAGTTCTGGTGCAAGACAGGGGGAGTGGTCTGCTGCTCTCCGAAGCAAAGAAGTCCTTTTCTGTGCTGCTCTCCACCTATGGACAGTGTTTAGGAAGACCTATCTGTTGAGCATCCATTTGTGGGGTTCTTTGATGGACCTGCTGACTGTGTCTGCCCAGATGTTGTCCTGGGATGTAATGTACACTATTTGAAGTGAAATACCTGACTTCATGGTTGGGTTCTAAGCAATCTCCGCCAACCTGCACAACTGGTATGAACCGATTCCTCCTTGCCTGTTCATGTACCACATGACTGTTGTGTCGACTGTGAATACTTTTAAAGGTCCTAGTTTCCAGAGGTGGGCGAAGTCTGAGGCTGGACTGCCAACAACCCTGGACTTGGTGGATTCCTGTCCATGTCCCCAAGTATCATCTGAGGTGTGTGCGCACAGCTCTGAACTTGGGAGTCTCTACCTTGAAAAGCAGGCCTGGATTGAGGTTCACCTGTGTCACTCACCATAGGATCCTCTTCTTTGGACAAGGCACAAGAGAAATCTGTGTGCCCAGGGGCTGAAAGTTTTGAGACCATACATTCTTCGGGTACCAGTGAATTTTTTTTTTTCCGTATGCAACCTGACTAAAGTAAGCACTGATATGATTGTTGCCATGTAATATGGTGCTCTGAGAATCTCCCTGGGTGAACAATCTTGGAGAGATGCTAGAAGTATGCTGTGTTGCTCTGCACCTTTTCCAGGGGCAAAGGCCTGCATGCTTTTTTGTGTCAGGACTGCAATGCAAAAAAAAAAAAAAAAAAAAAAACACTAGGTCTTGAGTGGGCTGAAGTAAACATTTTTGAAATTGACAGTGAACTGCATTTGCATGAGGAGGGTGAGAATGAACATGAGATGTTGCAGTAAGACACGAGGCAGAGAGGCCTGGATTAGCAGACCATCTAGTTAGAGGAATATCTGTATTCCCAGAGTCCTGCAAAATGCTATAACTAGAGAGAGGCACTCCGTGTAAACCCTGGTGGCTATAGGAAGTCCAAAGGGCAAAGCAGTAAACTGAAAATGTGACAAGCCAGTAGAGAATCTCAGATTTTCCTGCAAGAAGGGCATATGGGGATATACAGGTATGCATCCTTCAAATCCAAAGACATTTAAGAGGACTGTGGAAGGATAAAGGGAAGAAGGGACTGTGGAGACAGTTTTTTTGAAAGTGGGTAACTTGAAGGTGTTGAACTGGGAGAGAACCAGTACAGGTCTCTACTGTCCACTTCTTGGTACCAAAAACAGTCTGGAGTAGAATCCCCATCACACAAACTAAGGAAGAACTGGTTCTATAGTACACTGGGATTGTAGGTCCCGAAAGGATGGGAGGAAGAAGATTTAAAATGGTTATGGGGCCGAGGTGGAATGCCTCTAAGTAGTTCCTTCCAGGACATACTATAACCTTATTTAATGATGGGGAGTACCCACTTGTATACAGTAATCTTTTCCCAGTATTTAATGGAACAAGCAAATCGTTCTGAAAGGGGAAGGGTAGGACCAAAAGGGGTGGGAAAAAAGTCTCAGTGACTTTATGAAGGGAGGCCTCCCAGGTATGGGATTTTTTTTTTTTTTTTTTCTTTTGGAAATCTTTTTTCTGGGTGCCTTCTTGCATTTCTGAGGAAGTCTATGGTTCCTTTCTAACAAAGGAAGTGGGTTTGGATTTGTCAGGAGTACTTCACAGCTTTACCTTGCTCCTGCAATGCTTTGAATAATCTAGCTACCTGTGGTCCAAACAAAGGTCCCTGTCAAGGAGTTTAGCCTTGAAATCTTATGGTAGGAGCTGGTTAAATAACCAGATACATCTCCAAATGACTGAACCAGTAGCAGCTGCTCTGGAAGATGCCTCAACAGCATCATAGCTGCATTTTATACTATGCCTAGCCATTTAAGTGACCTGCTTTATCAAGGAAAAAAAACCTGTTGTTTGGAGTTTATTCTTGGCATGCCAGCAACAGCCTTGTTCAGATTGTTAATGATGGATAAAAAGTATCTGGTCATCTAGGTCTAATAATTGCTGGCCCTGAAGACCAGAGTAGAAGTACATACCTTTGTTCCTCACCTATCCAAAGTTCCACTGTCTTTGTCAGACGGTAGGGCACTGGCATTTGTTTGGTAGTAGCTTAAAAAGTTTGCATAAGGCTAAGGAAACAGCTGAAGTGTCAACTAAAGGATTATTAAAAGGAACTTATCATCTAAAACTTTGTAAAATCTGTCTGGCCTTTTGGGGAATTGAGAGTCTTGAGGTGTGGCTGTGGATCGAAAAGCATCCAGAAAGGCCTCTAATTAGATGGACAGAGGGAAGAGAGCTGGAATGCACACCATTAAAAGGCTGCCGTATCTCGTTTGGACAGAGATTTGCTTAGACTCCCACTCAGTATGTGTTATAGTATTATAATGGTCTCTCTGAAGGATGCCTCTTCCACAGGGGAATTAGGAGAGGGGGAATCCTCATCATGTGAAGGCACTTGACTAGGAGAGTGAATCTGAGAGGAGTAAGCTAAAGAATAGTCATTAGAATCTGAGCCTTTGAAGAAGTTTCCATAGTAATCTTCTGTAGAGTGGGTGGAGGAGTCAAAAAGGAAGAAGGTTTAGCAGTCATAATGGTTTGAATACGTCCTGGGAAAAAAAGTCCATCCACTTCTCCTCCATAAGAGGAGGAGGAGAGGAAACAAGCCTTTTGCTGCTTTGACTTTGGGGGTGAAGTCCACATGAATTAAGCATGGTGGCTCTGATGTGCATTCTTCCAACCACATACCAGACTCGAACCCGGTCACGATACAGGCCATATGAGGTAGAGGTGGATGTACCATGGATTCTGAAACCTCTACAGGTATGTCAAAATTATACTGGCCAGACTGTGTAAAAGCAATATATGGGGCGGCACAGTGGTGCAGTGGTTAACATTGTCACTTCACAGCAAGAGGTTCTCGGTTCGATTCTTGGCTGGGGTGTCTTCTGTGTGGAGTTTGCATGTTCTCCCTGTGTTCGCGTGGGTTTCCTCCCACATTCCAAAAACATGCATCTGGAGCATTTCTCCCCGGGCCTCTGCTGAAAACAGGCTCTGTGGAACCTAGTCAGACATTCCCGGTCAACAAATGTTAAATAAAAAAATAAAATAAAATAAAAATGTCTCGGCCTTCTGAGTTTTTCTTTGGAACGGAAGGTACATCAGGTCAGGTGTGGAGAAATCCTCCATCTTAGACTGGTCTAAAAGCTTTAGTCATTGCTTCTCTAAGAACATGTTCAACAATGACAAACGGGAACACAATGTTTTGGGTACAAAGGACTAGCAAATGGAACACAGATTTGTAAATCTGTTCTACGCCTAAGCAGAAAAGACGCTAGGTATGGAGGTCTTTGCAGGGTAACTGCCTACCACACTCATACTTACCCTTCCAAGCGGACATCCACAAAAATCACAGCAAAACAGTTTAAACAAGAAGGATGATTCCCCAATAGGGCAAGTATCTAAATATGAGAAGGTTTATGGTACAACTGATCACACGAAGATCAGACAGACTGATGTGAGGCCTGCATTTAGGCTAACAATGAGATAGACTGAGGATTTATGTTCATACATCCACCTATGTACCCCTATGCCATCAAGCTGAGATCATACGTTGGGACATATGGTTCTGTGAAGGTTTAGGCTTTGATACCCTTGCTGGAAGTCAGCTGTGAAAACCCATTATATGGAATGCTGCAACACTAATTTCAGTCAGAGCATCATATCGTATTACAAGGTCAGCAATGATGAAATGCCTATGAAAAGCAGGAATACCAGCAACATTACCTTTTTTTGCACAAGATAACCACTACAACACAGATTTATATGGCCTTAAAACACTGGGCAAAGTAAACTGCATCCTAAATTAGCAAAAACAGTTAAATTATCTTAGGTGAAAAACAAAGTATGCATGTTCCTGGTTTTGAAGCGACTACTATTAAATGTCATACTCTCTTTCTGCAGAACACCAGTTGCATGGCTTACAGGAGGCCAGTAAAACAAATGTACTCAGTCCTAATTCCTCAACAGCTACATTAGATAAAGGCACCAAAAATGCGGATACTGCAGACTGAGGGTTACACAGACTAAGATACGGTCCCTTGGCAGCATGACAGTGTGTGTGTGTGTGTGTGTGTGTGTGTGTGTGTAGCTAGACAATGTACATAAATCTGTGTTATTTTTATATTACTATGTTTATCAATGTGAGAAATAGGTTTTGTTTTCTTTGCGTCTCCTCTGAACAAGCATTATACAGGAACTCCCTCATGTCCCCCACTCGCGTGATCTTCCCCAGCTCCTAAGCAGCAGATGATATTTTTTCCATTACTCTGTAAATCACAAACCTTACTTCCACAGGATGTGGCTGATTTCTGTCTTGTAATTCCAGTATATACATTCAGCGCATCCTTTCTACAGCTATCTAAGGTCCATTTATGTAACTGATTTTATAAAGTGCTGTTACTCTACTGTGTGTGTGTGTGTGTGTGTGTGTGTGTGTAGGGGGGGTCCCTCGCCAGGTCAGGATAAAACAAGTGAGCATCGTGGGCTTTTGTTCAGGCAGCTTTATTGTATGCAAACACATCACAAATGAGGTTAAGTAACTAACTTATAAACAGATTAGCTATCCTACACATGGATGTTAACATTCTGTCTGCACTTTCAAAATGGCACTGAAACCAACACGTGCTTGCTATTTATATTCACACACAGATCTTGGAAATGCTTCTTAAAGGTACAACACACCTGCTATTCTACATGCTCCCTCTTTGAAAAAATGCATCAGACATTGTCACTGAAATTAATGAAGATGTGATTTACATAGAAATGGTTTTCATCATGCAATTATACAAAGCTAGCTACATATATACAACTACGTCCAAGTTGCTGTGTATTTCACACTAGGCTATGAAATGCGACCATATTGTGCGACATAAAATTTGGGATCTGGTTTAGCAAATGGAACAGTCTCTGCTGACTGTTCAATCTTAGGAATGCTGGCATCATCTGCCGGAACAGTATCAGCAATCAAGACACTTTCTGGAACAGGAATATCATCTGGATTGCTCTGAGAGTTAGAGTCTATCACAAGTATGATGCTGCGATATCGGTTTTGCTAAAGGAAGATGATGTCTGCGATTTCTCCTCTACTCCATACCCTCTGATTTATCAAAACAGGATCTCGGCTCTGCACAAATGCTCTTTACTTGACCAGTCTGGTAGAAACCTTTCGCTGTTTGTATCCTCACCGTCTCTAAACTAGAACTGACAGGCAATGTTGTTCTGGTTAGCCTAGCTAGACATCTCTGAGCATGTGAGCCAAGTATATCGTCACAGAGTATGTTTCAGAGATTGAGTAGTTAAAAAAAAAAAATCGGTATCATCACGCTTTGACTACTCAAGTAACTGCTTTGCACTCTGTACTGAACGTTCAGCAAGTCCATTCAACTGTGGATAGTCTGGACTACTAGCAACATGTACAAATTCCCATTCTCTGGCAAATTTCTAAAACAATTGACTGGTGAATTGCGTACCATTGTCAGAGATTAATTTCTGTGGACTATGGACTGAGAAATGCCATTTCAACTTTGTAATGACTGTAGTAGAAGTTAGATTAGGTAGCAAATTAGAAGTTATGTACCAACCATAACGTTCCATGTTAGTTGTCTTCTCTCACCTTCTTTCTTGCTGGATGGGTTCGGAGCCGATCCTCGGCTCCGACTTGGCACTTGCTTTAGCTTGAGAACTCCTTTTACCAGCTCGAGGCAACCCTATATCCCATGATGCAAGGCGGAACTACCTCAGATCTCGTTTGGTAGCTAACCTACCCTGCTAAGGACTAACCTAACATATTTAGGAAACCCAAGTTCATAATAAAGAGTCCTCTAATGAAGGCTCAGGAGGAAACAACCTGATAGGAACTCTTCAAGATCTGTCCAGGCCAGGGGGAAGGTGGGAGGGACGCAAGAAAGAAGGCGAGAAGACAACTAACATGGAACGTTATGGTAGGTACATAACTTCTAAATGTTAAGTTGTCAATCTCGCCTTCATTCTTGCTGGATGGGACCGCGTCCCTAGCACCTGAATCCCGGGTGGCTCAATGGAACAGACTCTTGAGAACTGTGGAACCAAAACTGGCCCTGTCTCTGGAGGCCAAGTCTAACTTGTAATGAGAGACAAAGGTATGAGGAGTGGCCCAAGTAGCTGCTGCACAAATGGTATCAATGGGTTAGTCTATCCTGAAAGGCTGCAGAAGTGGATAGACTCCTGGTTGAGTGTGCTTTCGGTTTAGAAGGTAGTTGCTTGCCTCTGAGAGAGTACACATAGGAAATGGTGGAAGACAACCATCTGGATAAGGTCACTTTAGACACTGGGAGACCTATCCTGTTTTCTGCATAGGAGACAAATAATTGGTCCGATTTCCTGAATTGTTTCGTTCTATGCAAATAGTACCTGAGCTGACGATGGACATCCAAAAAATGAAGCTTTTGTTCAGCTCTGTCAGAACAGTTTGCGAAAAAGACTGGTAGATCTATGGATTGATTAATATTGGTTTGAGACACAACTTTGGGGAGAAAGGACGGGTTCGTTCTTAAGGATACCCTGTCCTTATGAAAAACCAAGTAAGGGGAACGGATGCAGAGAGCTTGAATCTCGGAAACCCTTCTTGCTGAAGTGACAGCCAGTAAAAATATAGTTTTCCAGGTCAATAATTTCAAAGAACATGAAGCAGACGGTTCCGAAGGGAGGTAACATCAAGGATGCCAACATTAAATTTAGATCCCATTGCGGAGGAGGATGCTTTATCGGCGGCTTTAGGAGAAAAACTCCTCTCAGAAAGGCCTTGCATAATCTATGAGACATAATGTTATTATCATGCAAGCCAACATGATACTTGGAAATAGCAGCCAGTTGAACTTTAACTGTAGATGAAGAAGATCCTGACTGAAAAACCTCAGCCAGGAAATCTAAAACAGAATGTACAGGAGCAGTAAAGGGATCAATATTCCTGGAATTTGCCCAAATAGAAAAACGTCGCCACTTGCTAGCATAAACAGTTCTGGTGGACGACTTTAAAGAAGACACTAAGATGTCTCTGACTGAATCAGAGATCATCGGAAGCCTGGCTAGGGAAGGAAGTGGAGCAACCAAGCAGTGAGGTTGAGAGAATGAATGGCCCGGTGCTGTTGACCCGACTGGTGGATCAAGAGATCCGAACTGGGTCCAGATGCCAGGGCTGCACCAGGAGGTGACGATGCAGAGACGGAAACCAAATTTGTCGAGGCCAGTAAGGGGCAATGAGAATCAACTTGGCCCTCAAAACGGTGGCTTTCTGAATGACTTGTGGAATCAAGGGAAAGGGAGGAAAAGCGTACAGAAGTCCCCGGGGCCAATCCTGGGTTAGAGAGTCTCTCAGGGGTTGGCCTGGTAGGGGAAAGAGGGTGAAAAAAATCGGGGCACTGTTTGTTTTGGGGTGTAGCAAAAAGATCGCAACAAGGTGTGCCCCACTTCAGAAAAATCTGATCCACTACAGATTGATTGAGAGACCACTCGTGAGGCATGAGAATGGATCTGCTCAGCCTGTCCGCCAAGAGGTTGGATCTGCCGGGGATGTGCATTGCTATCAGAAACCGATGAGAGTAGATTGCCCATTGCCAAAGTCTGAGAGCTTCTCGACACAACGGATAGGACCTGGTCCCGCCCTGCTTGTTGATGTACTAGACCACGGACATGTTGTCCGTTTGTACTGCAATAGTCCCTGTGGGAAGAAAGTCGTTGAGGGCTTGCAACGTTAAAAGCACCGCTCTCATCTCCAGGACATTGATGTGCAGATGGTATTCTATGGGTTGCCACGTCCCGTGGACCATCCTGCCCTGATAATGCCCCCCCCACCCGATCAGAGAGGCATCCGTAGTAACTGTGGCAACTGGAGGAGGGGGAACAAAGGGTCGGCCCTGATGAAGAAGAGGGGAAGATATCCACCAGTTCAGATGAGTTCTGCACGATTGTGTGACTAAGATTTCGTGCCTCATCGGAAGACTGTGGAATGACCACTGAGTGAATAACATCCACTGCAGAAGATGCATGTGGAAGCGAGCCAGTGGTAGAAGAACAACGGCCGCAGCCATAAGACCTAGAACCTTTAGTATCAATCTGGCTTTGACCTTGCTGCTCTGCAATAGAATCTGAACGAATTTTTGGATGTCCAGAATTCTTTGATCTGTTAGTCTGGCTAACATTTTGACTGTGTTTAATTCTGCGCCGATAAAGGTGATAGATTGGCAAGGCCGCAGAGAAGATTTTTCGAAATTCACTGAAATTCCCAAACTCCTGCAAAGCTGCAGAGTGTAGTCTCTGGTCTGAAGAAGCTGACACCTGGTGGTGGCGGAGAGGAGCCAGTCGTCTAAATAAGGAAACACCTGGAATCCTTGACGTCTCAGATGAGCTGTGACCACTGCCATGCATTTGGTAAACACTCTGGGGGCTGAAGTGAGGCCAAAGGGCAGGGCTCTGAATTGGTAATGACTGGTCCCTAGCCGAAAGCGGAGAAACCTTCTGGAGCGCCTGTGAATCTTTATGTGATAGTACGCGTCCTGAAGGTCTATAGAGCACATCCAGTTGTCCTTGCCCAGAAAGGGCAGAATGGACTGAAGCGTGACCATCCGGAATCTTGCCTTCTTGACAAATCTGTTTAGACTGCTCAGGTCTAATATTGGTCTCCAATCTCCCGTCCTTTTGGGGACCAAAAAGAATCTCGAGTAGACGCCAGATCCTACTTGGTCTGCCGGAACAGTCTGGACGGCTCTTTTTCCTAGGAGCTTTGAAACCTCCTGTTCTGCCAAATCCCTTTGACCGGGTGAGATGTCTGGAAGGGATTGTTGAGGTACGGGATACCTTTCGAAGGGGATTTTGTAACCCTCGGATATGATCGACTGTACCCACATATCTTGTGAAAGGGAATGCCAGGCTACTGGGTACAGCGAAATCCTTCCCCCGACTGCCTCCAAGGGTGGACAGTTGGGCAACACCTCAGGGGTGCTGAAAGGGCTTCTCAGGAAGAGACTCCCTGTTGCCCTGGTTCTGAGGACCCCCCCTGCCTCTATGGCGGCGTCTATTATTGTTACCCCCTCTGCCTCTGGGGGTAAACTGACCATGTGTGTCCAGTGTAGCTCCTTGGGCTTTGCGGAACCACATCTTCCCTCCCTTCTGACCCTTGGGATATGGTCTAGAAGGGGTGGAAAAATGGACTCCAACGGCAGAAAGAGTTTTACCGTCCTACTCACACCTGGTCAAGGTATCCTTCACCTGAGGTCCGAACAAAGCCGAACCATCAAAAGGGGTATTGGTGAAGGACGCCTTAAAGGGGTCCGCAAAATTACAAAGCCGCATCCAGGCTTGACGTCTAAGAGCCACTCCTGTGCCTGCGGTCCTGCTCGCTCCATCGGCCGCATAGGATATGAGCCGCATGGAGGAGTTGGATAAGGAATTCAGGATTGCTAGCTGTGAGGCAATCTTTTCTTGAGCCCCAGCAGCAGAAGGATCCTGGACCACTTCACCTAGTTCCTTGAGAATATCTCTTTGAAGCCTGGTGAAGTGACAAAGGTAGTTCAGCGAGCGCATAGCAAAGGTCGCTGAAGAAAACATCCGCTTTCCATACCTGTCCATGGTCCTAGAATCCTTGTTAGGAGGATGGACAGGTACTGAAGGATCCGCAAGTTCCTTCTTAGTGGCCGCCACCAGCATAGCATCCACAGAAACGCCCTTGGAAAGAAACTGTTTTTCCGTAGAGGCTGTAATAAACTTGGATGGCCTCCTGGGGACAGGTTCCACAGAATCTGGAGCTGCCCACGCCTTTCGAGCCACTACCTGCATAAGTGGGTCGAAAGGCGGAGACACCCAGGAGGTGGAGGGTCGGGATCCAAAAGCCTCCAGGTATACCGACTCATCCTCGGAGGGATCAATGGATGGCCAATTCCCCCTCTGTTTGAGGAGCTCAAGGATGTCTGAAAAGGAGACATCCTCAGAGGGGGATCGTGGGGAACCCTCCGACTCATCTAAGTCGGTATCAGATGTAGTAGACTCAGGGGAGTCTGTGTGTTTCCTCTTACACGTCCTCTTCCGAGGGGGTTCACCTGCAGGATCAGGTGAAACTTCGGAAGAGGAGGAAATTCCCAATGGGGAAACCTGGGGCGATGGATCCCTGGGCCTGAGAGCAAGACGCTGGCAAGAGGTGTCTACAGGCACCGAAGAGGGAGGAGCTAGAGGGATGGACCGTTGACCTGGCTCAGGAGCCAGGACACTCCTCATCACCTCAAAGGCTCCCCTCCCCGGGAGACAGGAATATCCCCGTTCCGAGGAAACAGGAATTCCCGGCTCCACTGAGAGGGAAGGCTCCGAAGCCGATGTCGGTGCCGAGCTTACCAAAGCCGAAGCCCCAAGAGGGAGAGCGGGGTCGGACAAGGGTCCGATGTCACTAGCCCCCTCGAAGCCGACCAGGGAAACTCGACGACCGGATCCCTCCAAGGAAGGTCTCAAGGAGGAGATCGGAGCCGAAGACGACGGAGCCGAAGGATTTATCGGCTCCGGCGCCGAAACAGTCGCTGTCCCGAGAAGCTCCGGCTCTGAACTCTGGTGGGGAGTCGGAGGAGGAAGTTCAAGGGGTGAAGCAATAGCCGAAGTCTGCTGAGACGGGCTATGGAGCATTTGGGCCAGTGCCTGCGACTTTAACAGCCTGCTTACCACCCTCTCTAAATCGTGGTCAGACAGCCTGGAAGATCTCGAAGATCGGCTCCGATGACTCCACTCCGACAAAAGAGGAGACCCCGGAGCCGAGTGGATCGATTCCAAAGACGGGGACCGAGATCTCTTCTTGGAGGAAGTCATCGGAGCCGACGTCCTATGGGTTCCAGATGGAGCCGAAGGCTTCTCGGCTCCGATACTGGATACTGCGTCGGCTCCAGCCGGAGCCGACAAGGCAACAGCAGATCGGGTGTCGGAACCGATCGGAACAGACCCTAGCTTAGAAGGAGAAAGATCGGCTCCGCCGAGCCGATCTCGACTCGAGGAGTCGGAGCCACCAGGGGAGGCTTGGAAGCTGTAGCCTGACCCCTGGATGGCTTGGAAGGCTTACTGGACCCAGTTTTAGTGGGTGAACCTTCCGGCTTTAGCAAGCCATGGAGGATTAGCTTGTTCCTCCTTTCCTGCAGGACTCGCTGGCTAAAAGAGTGACACAAAGCACAGGAGTCCTGCAGGTGTAAAGGCCCCAGGCAGTAAACACAAGAAGTGTGACCGTCTGTCAGAGACATTTTCTGACAGCACGAGTCACACTTCTTGAAGCCCGAGACCTTTACCTCTTTAGACATAGTCTAATGAGAAAAGAGTAATAAATACTCACACAGACACACACACACAAAAACAGTCACACAAATTAATCCCCAAACACAGACACACAGATAGGGATTAATAAGGAAGGCCTAGGCCTAACTGAAAAATTTTAAAACTTTTTATAAAGTATAAAATTTTTCTAAAAGGGGAATAGGGTGGTTAAATGTAACACTAAACACTAAGAAATAGGAAAAAAGGGGAGATAACCCTGACTAAAGCTGTTTGAAACTCACTTACCTCAGCTGGCAAAAAAGGAGACCTCTTCGCAAAGCGGCAAACGAGATCTGAGGTAGTTCCGCCTTGCATCATGGGATATAGGGTTGCCTCGAGCTGGTAAAAGGAGTTCTCAAGCTAAAGCAAGTGCCGAGTCGGAGCCGAGGATCGGCTCCGAACCCATCCAGCAAGAATGAAGGCGAGATTGACAACTTAACATTCAATCTCGAACCAATATGAATAAGTCTACCGGTACCAAGTAATGTTGACTGTTCTACTCGAATATGTCAGTAGCTGCAATTGACCAAGGCAGATCAGGAATTTGACTTGGCTGAAGTGTCTCTCTTTGCAAATGCACTTTAGTTCTATTACATACTAAACATGAAGTACTCTATCAATGTCTTTCGCTAGAGAACTCCAAAATACTAGTCATCTTGCTCTTCTCTTAGATTCAGAACCCGGGTGACCATGATGCAAAATCTGGATATATTCTTCTTGTAAGGAAGCAGGAACAACAATTTTAGGACCTTTGAAAATAATGCCATCTTCCATCAACAACACATCTCTGTAAGGAAAGCAAGATTGCACATCTGGTGGTACACTCGGTTGCTTTGATGGCCATCCAACACTGACATAGTGACTTAGCTTCTGCAAAACTGGATTATTAATTGTATGATCTCTTAGCTCAAGTCTCGTGGTATAAAAATTACACACTTTCATGACACCAAAGTCAAAATTCTCAGCATGAAGCTGTTCTGTTGCATTTCTAGGCACTCTGGATAAGGTATCAGCCAGATAAAGAAGTTTGCCTTTCATATAAACCATCATGAAGTTGGAGTTACAAAGAATGATGCTCAAATTACAAAAGTACAACACCTTGAAGATGTACTTTTGTAATCTGAGCATCATCCTTTGTACTCTCGCTGGAGCTGAATGCACAGGCTTCTTTAAAATAGTGACCAAAGGTTGATGATCAGTTTCAATCTGGATTTCTCGACCATAGATATAATCATGAAACGTGGAACATGCAAACACTATTGCCAAAAGTTCCTTCTCAATTTGAGCATACTGCATCTCAGTCTGGGTAAGTGTTCTAGATGCATAGGCTACTGACTTGCCTTTTTGGCGAACAACTCCACCTAAACCAAATTTTGAAGCATTGCAGGAAAGAGTTACTGGTTTGTTGACATCATAGTATCTTAATGTTGGGGGTGGGGTGGGGTGGGGTGGTGATTTTCTGCTTAAGAACTTCAAATGCTTTCTGGTGCTGGTTTAGCCATGACCAAGTAACATTTGTAGGTGTGAGCTCTCTCAAAGGCGCTGTCAACTCACTGAAATCTGGTATAAACTTGCCTAAGTAATTGACCAAACCAAGAAAATGCTGTACAGCTTGCACATTACCTGGTGCTGGCATCTCAAGAACAGCTGCTTGCTTGGACGCATCTGGTTTAAGCCCATACCTGTAAATAAATGACCTACATATGTAACTTCTGGTAGCCTAAATTTGCACTTCAGAGCTCTACGTCACCATTGCCTCCGACCAATATATCCTCTACTATTATGGCACATGGATAACCCGAAAAAATTTGCTCCATTGCACACTGGAAGACTTCAGAATTTACTCCAAATGGCATACTGAGGAACCTGCATCTTCCAAATGGGGTACTGAATTGTAGTCAGTATTGAAGACTTGCGATCAAGCATCACTTGTCAAAATGAACTCTCTGCACCCAAGACAGAAAAAACAGTGGCATTCAGTATCAGGGCTGCAACCTCTTCCACTGTGTGCATGGGACGATGCGGTCTCTTAAATGCCCTACTCAAATCTCTTGGGTCAATATATATTCTGATTTCATCTCAGCCTTTTTTATGAGCTGCTACCATGGACAACACTCCTTTGGTAGATTCTGTAACTGGACAAATTACACCTTGTTGCACCATTTTGTCCAAATGAGCTTTGACCTTATGCTGCATAGCTATCAGAACTCTTCCTGCTGGTCTAACCACTGGACTGGATTTCTGGGTCCAATTTCATGGAATATACAACTGGAAGTTTGCCCAATCTATCATCGAAAACATCAGCACACACTGAAAACATAGCATCAGTGAAGCTGGAACTAGGATATGTGCTTATTTGATGAACTTCCTTGGTAAAAGAAAGTAGATTCATTTTCAAACTGTCTCTGAGACCCAATAATAACTGCACAGCACTTCGAACCACATAGAACAAGAGGCTATAACAGCTCTTAGCCACAAAACATGAAGGCACTACTGAGCCTTTGGTTTGAATCTCTTCACCTCCATAAGCTATAAGTTTCGCACAGCTAGTCACATTTAGTTGTTCACCAGCCCTGACCCTTGCAAAACTATCTGCAGACATGACATTATAATTTGAACCAATGTCTACTTTAAGCTCGGTGGACTTAGCATTGATCCAGACAGTTCAAAACACTTCATAAATAAATCTACTGCATCAGTCTTTTCACCAATCACTGATACACCATCCACATAGAAAGCTGACTGTTGCAGGTACATTTGATTAACTTGCTTTTTGGATTGACCCTTCTTTGCAACTGTGTAAGGCTTACTTGATTTACAAAATCTTTGAACAGTTCCATTTCTTACACTTATGACATTGCTGACCAAATGCCATGCACTTTTCTCTTCTGGACTCATGGTTAGCACCACAATTGCGACAATTAACAATAAAGCTTGATTTGGGTTTTGCTGATTCACTCATGCTGTACTGAGTAACATTTATTTTGCACTAGGTGCCCTTGGTTTTGCACCGAGCATGCTCCTTTAACTGAACTGTTCTTGGAAATGTGCAAGAAGACTACAGGTTTTACCTAGAAATCCACCAAGGGCTGCTGCTGCCACGCGCTCAGGCCTGCTTTCGCCTGTCACATGTTGCATGCTAGCTAGATGAGCTCTGGAGCCTACTGAAACCATGCTCTTATCACTAGCAAGCATATTTGTGTGCTTTTCTATAACTTCATGAATCAAATCTCAATGGCTTTACTCAGCATTAAATCACTGTCACAAAGCAAACTCTTTCTCACAGCAGCATTATTAATTATTTTATTTATTTTTATTTTATTTTACATTTGTTAACCGGGAGAGTCCAACTGGATACATGTCCATTTTCAGAGGAGGCCCTGGGAGAAAAGCTCCACATGTACAAAAGATGACAATCAATATTCATGGTTACACTGAAAAAAAAATGTAAAAATGTTAACAGGTGATTATATATATACATGGTTACATTGAAGTTTAAAATCTTTATAGAGTTATAGCATGAAGTATGTGCAGAAATTATTGGACAGGTTATGAGAGTATAGAATGACATGATACTTAGATGTCATAAATGACAACCAGGAGAAAAAGGTGGTTAGTTAAGAAGGGGAGTTATTGGAAATTAGATGTAGAAGGTTAAAAAACATGTGCTTGGAATGTCTAGGAAAACAGGTTCCTATAGAAGAGTTAAAAAAAACAAGGTATGAGAATGGTTAGGATAGGGAGTTAGAAACAAAGCATAGGAAAGGATAGGATAGCAAGTTAGGTTAGATTTAGTTAGTATCGTTCTAAAGGTTGTTGAGTAGTATAAATAGTCTGGGTGGGTTTGGTTTAGAAAGTTTATTCATATAGGATAAGGAAGTTGTTTATATTGCATAGTTTACCTACTAGGGTTGTATGTATATTGGGTTAGTCTGGGTTTAGACATGGACATAGCCAATGCTTGTTTAGGTGATTCTTTAGGGATATTTTGAATTGGGGTAAGGAGACTATAGTGTTAAGATCTGGAGGGAGCGTGTTCCATTTTTTGCCAGCTGAGTTGGAGAATAATGATTCTCCGGCTGAGTTGTTGGCTTTGGCAGATTGCACATGCATTTTGTTGGATGAGTGGAGGGATGCTCGGTTGCTGTAGGGGGTGATGATGTTTGTCAGAATGGGTGTACTGTTAGGTTGGTAGAGGATTTTATGAATAACTATGAGTTGGTTGTACTGTAGTTGATTGGGTAGTTCTAGCCAGTCTAGTGTTTTACGATTTAGACACTGATGGGTTCTGTAGGCTGTGGCTGTGGCGAATCTAGCTATA
This sequence comes from Protopterus annectens, assembly GCF_019279795.1. Classification (NCBI taxonomy): domain Eukaryota; kingdom Metazoa; phylum Chordata; order Ceratodontiformes; family Protopteridae; genus Protopterus; species Protopterus annectens. Next base: position 877,945,637 of record NC_056739.1, on the reverse strand, counting down.
TTGTTATAGCAGCTAGCTAATTTGTTTAGGTTTGATTTCCCTTGGTTTACGAAGATGGGTGAGGCATAGAGAAGGGTTGATAGGAGATGGGTACGAGCTATGGTTGTTCTGGCAGGTGGGGTTAGGAATTGTTTAATCCTATACAAGGAGCCTAGTTTTTTGTTAACTGTTTTAATGGTTTTGTCTATATGAGTGTCAAATGCTAGGTTATTGTCTATTATTACACCAAGAAGTTTTGTGGATGGGTCTGGGAAGATAATAGTGCCACTGTTGGATGAGACTGTAATATTTGGTGATGTGAATTTACGGGTGGGGGAGAAAAGTAGTAGCTTGGTTTTGTTAGGATTCAATAGGAGATAGCGATTATTGAGCCAGTCCTCTACTTTGTTGAAGGTGATTTGGGATAGGGATTGTAGTTCTGAGAGGGTGGTGGCAGAAGAGATAAGGGTAGAGTCATCTGCATACTGAATACAGATTGCTTCTAGGATGACTTTGGGTAGGTCATTGATGAATATGGAGAAAAGTACCACACACGAGTCTGTCCTTTATTAACTCATCCTTTAAATCACCAAACCTACACATTTAAGCCTTGTTTCTGAGATCAGTAATATAAGCTGTGAAAGCTTCCCCTTGCTTTTGATCTCTTGGGTAAAGCAACTGCCTCTCTAGTGTAACATTAGTCTGAAGGTTACACATCTCTCTGAATTTGCGCTTTAAACACTCTGGGTCTTCCCTTGATTCAGCCTGCACAACAACACATGTTTCTCCTTCACCTTCATACACTGCTGGTGCATAGACAAATGAACGCTCCCTGTCAATGGCTTCCGACCCTGCTAGGTGCAGCAAAACGAATGCCCTGGTATGTGCATCTTTATCAGAATAAGCTGCTTGAATATATCATATTCTTGCTCAAATGTTCTCCAATTCTCTGCAATGTTCTGATCAAACACAAGTGGTTGTGGCTTGCAAAATCTTTCTGCCATATTGATATATCTCAGTGAAAACTCTTGCAAATATGCACGAACACACACACTTGTACATACACGTATACATGTGTTTGAAATTTATGCCAGTACAACAAGCCTCTATATAACTGAATTTCATGAAATAAGTTTCCTGGGCACTGCAACACTTTGAAATCTCTTGACTGTAAAGCCACTTGCTTAGAAATTATTTCTTTACCATTATGAGCTATTTATCTTGCAAAGGCAAAATGCTAAACTCAGTTATTATTTTATTGTATGAGCCTTTGTCTTGTAATCGCTGTAGTGCCAAAGCCACTTAATTTACTGCCAAAGTCATTTATCGTCATTTTAAGAAACATTTTGAATAGCTGCACAGTGTGAAAAACTGAGCAATAGAAGCTGAAGGCAAGTAACATTTCAAAGTAACCCTGTACCAACCCACTAAAACTCCAATACTCACCAGCCGTATTACCCCTTATTATAACCTGCAACATCTACGCTCCTCTAACAAACTTTTGATCAACAGGACTACAACTAATAACGCTGCAGGAGATAGCTTGTTCTCCAACTCAGTTGGAAAACTATGGAACAAATTACCCTCTGATATCTCATCTCTGACTTCTCTTCCTATTTTCAAGAAGAATCTCAAAGTATCTCAATAAAAAATGGATATGCCCCTGCACTAACCCAGACTAGCCTTGCTCTTCCTTTTCTTGTCTCCCTACCCTCCCCTCTCTCCCGTCTTTACCCAATAACCCAGTTGAGGTCTCCTAGCCCCTCAACTATACATTAA